>NC_068358.1:84790292-85048597 GCF_020536995.1 Dreissena polymorpha
GTGTTTAAGATGACATTTTGTGACAATAATCTTAAAATTCCAGAAAAAAATCCTCTGATTTATATCAAAATAAAAATTGGTCCTTAACGGCCAAAATCCTGATTTCAGGAATAATCCTGAACTTTGACGCCTCTGTAATAGACTGATATCAGTGTTGATGAAGGTACCTGGTGTGGTAATAGACTGATGTCAGTGTTGATGAAGGTACCTGGTGTGGTAATAGACTGATGTCAGTGATGATGAAGGTACCTGGTGTGAAAATAGACTGATGTCAGTGTTGATGAAGGTACCTGGTGTGGAAATAGACTGATGTCAGTGTTGATGAAGGTACCTGGTGTGCTAATAGACTGATATTAGTGTTGATGAAAGTACCTAGTGTGGTAATAGACTGATGTCAGTGTTGATGAAGGTACCGGGCGAGAAAAGTTACAGATAATAATTGATCAATACAAAAATTCAACAATAGGGATTTAGCGGAATGGCGATGGGCCTTCTTGCATTTTTATGACTCAACCTTTTAAAATGTGTCCATTCTTTTTAGTTCTTCTTCCATTTCTCATAATTTAAGACACAACCAACATGTTTTTATTGGCTATTGATGATTTTATATAGTAACATACCGCATTTGTTGGAATTAGCATCCATGTACTTTTTAATAAGGAACAAACCTCATGGAATATATGCTGAATGGATGCTTGAAAATAAGTTCTTGATTGGAAACAGCACAATTAAGTCAACGTTTACCAAACAATGTTTTTTTCTCAAAAAAAGATAACCCTTGTTCTTTTCAGGCCACCTTTCATTTTTGTATTTTAGCTTAATCACAACAACATGAGCAAATTGAGCAAGCTGTGCTATGGTGAGCTAAAAAGTCTAAATGTATTTTATTTACATTTGTTATTGTCCTTTTTTATGTTCAGTTTTAGAATGGTTAGTCTGGTCGGATCTTGCCTGATGATTACAATCATCTATTAGACTTCAAAAATGGTAATGTTATGATGCAAGTGTTGGAATGTGCACTTTAGCAGTGGTTGTCTAGCATTTATACGTGTGTTTCCATTGCTCTAATGTTGTACTATATCAACATTCTTTTCATTGAATTCTACATCCTGGTGTGTTTTAGCAACACTTCACTGCAGTAGGATACCTTTATCAGAAAATTAACAACAATATTTAACCTTCAAATGAACACACAAATGAGAACAACACCCCCTTTCTGCTTCTATATTCAAGGGCAAATAACTCAGGGGGTGTGGATAATGGGAATGGAGAAATGGAAAAATTCATCTATACTAACTGTGATGTCAAATTTCAAGTTTAAATTTAATTGCCTAAGAAATGTAGATTTTGTATATTTTTGTTTGTTTGTTTACTCCACTCATTTCTGCAGAAAGATCAACAGACAAACATTAATATGCAAGAATCACAATTCACTCTACCTGTTCGTCCAATGCCAGCACTGCAGTGTACAACCATGGGTGGCCCCAGCGGGTGTCCCTGCCATGAAGGTTCCAGTAGCCGGGTGTTCTCAGCCTGGCATGCTCGAACACGCAGTATGAATTCCAGGAACCCAGAGGCTGGCGGAATCCCATAGTCCGGCCAGCTTGTGAACTGTAGGTGCTGAACTGACCGCGATTCTGAAGTCTGAAAGGGTGAAGAGGCTTAAGTTTTATAACAGGGGTGTCAATTTACTGAAATCTAAAATCCTGAAAATCATCCTAGAATTTGGGGACCAGAGTCAAAAGAGTTTTAATGATTCATTAAATTATGTTTCCTTTGTAAACAATATGCCAAAGGTCAATAATTTGTGTTTAAGAGTGACATTTTGTGACAAGAATGCTTAAAATAACCAAAACAATCCTCTGATTTATATCAATATCAAAAGTTTTCCTTGAGGGCTTAAATCCTGAATTCAGGAATAATCCTGAAAATTGACACCTCTGTATAACTTGTGTTTCTAACCTTACACAACATTACGGAAGCACTTCCAGGGTACCACCTAGCACAAATGAGAGCTGTCCTGGGAAAGTGCCTAAGATTTTTCTTGCTCTTGTCAAGGTTTTTAGCCCTTTTTTCTGAACAAAACTTCTTGCACAGAAGGTAGTTATTTACTATTTTCTTAATTAGCAAGATATCATATGAGACACATAAACTTTGATTTTGAATGAAAACCTTTTTTTTTTTATTATCTAACAATGACCTTTACTGTTGATCTTGACCATTATGCAAAAAGAAATAAAGTTGTGAAAGTATATATATGCTTTTATCACATGCTATACCCCGTTTCCCATGTAATACAACCATTACATAATTTTTTATATTACACATGTGTAATACAACATTTTTAGGCGTTTTTATTGGCTTAGTTTTCGACTGTTTATTGACCAATCGCATTTTGTTATTTTGCTGAAATGACGTTGCATCATCAAATGACATCACGAAATGTAAACAACATTCGGGATTTATTATTATGTTTGTGTAAATATTTATTTAATCGGCTCATTTAAAAGCATGTGATAAAAAAGATCTGACACTCGTCATATCATACTTTATTAAACTCGTCCAGAAAATTCGTTAGTAAGCTCGCCAAAGGCTCAATTACTAACAAAATTCCTGAACTCGTTTAATGTTTAATTAAATATGGTATGATATGACAACTCATGCCAGATCCTATATGTATCCACGAAATAACTCAACTCAAAATTATTTATTTAGCTGAAGCCATTTTCTATATTTAGTTAAAGTGATCTTGACCTTGATCATACTAATCATAAATTTTGTAAATTGCAAGCCCTTGATTAAAACTTATCAGTAAAGTAATTTTTTAGTTCTGAACTTTCAGTCTGGTCAGGTGCTACCCAGTCCGCTAATTAGACAACAACACAAGAACTTTCATGACTTTATAGCAGACAGTGTAAATCAAGACTAGACTGGGGCTGGTCTAAAGCTAAGCTGGCCGCACACCTTATAAGAGCTGTTTCTTGCGTACCTTGCTTCATATGGATTAGAAGAATATTTTCTTGATTATCATGATATCATTATTTTTATTTGTAGAGACTGCTTCATATTTTGAATTTGCCCAATTGCCACTATACAAGCGTTCCCAAGATCTTCGTAAGACATTGAATACTGGTTCTTACTAGGAAATTCAAGAGTGAATCAATTATTCTTCAGCTTTCAATGAAATCATGCAATACTAAAAAGGTTGAAACTAAGCATATAAAATTTTCAACTAAAACTACATGCAGATGATTCATACATTAGTATTAAGTAGCCTTAGCGTTGTGATAGTGTATTCTCTATTCTGCTCAATAGCTGTGCTGGTCACTATGAACTCTCCACACTCCAGCAAACCGGTCTGCTCCGGCCAGTACTGACCACACTTTACACGACCCTTCTCCTGCGTCCTGAAGTTGAAATCACATTTCATCTACCTTCTCAGAAAATTGCATTAAGAAAGAAATGACAATCCATTTATCTTTTCTATTTTGTTTATTGACAAATTAACAAAGATTTGGCGTTATGACAGGTAAAAATTCAAACAAAAAAAGAGTGATAGGCCGAGTGGTTTAAAACCTGCGCATCAGACTGACACAAGTTTTATGCAGTGTTTTTTCATCTTTAAGGGATAGGCGACAAGGCACTTTCTATGAGCAATTATATGAAACAAAGGGTAATGTCGGATAAAAAATTTGTTTCATCAAATATATTTGCTACAATGTCTTACAAATCTGCGCTTACTTGGTAGTCATCACTATTGTGACGCACTGGGACAACCAAACCATCCGCCAGAAGTCGGCAAACGTCTTCGGCAATGGACCTGAAACCACATAACCCACCTTATGACAAAAATGGTATTCCATAAGCCATCAGTGTAGCTCCAGACCATTCCATAAGCCATCAGTGTAGCTCCAGACCAGAGTGAAATTGCACAGAAATAATGGTGAATTTATGGGAATGAAACATCATGTAATCCTAAGAAGAATTTATAGAAGATAACATGTTTTATTACTATAATACACACAATCAAAATAAAATAAAAACATAAATTAAAAAGTGTATTTTTATGTTACTGGTTTTAAGTATTTCTTAAGTATATAACTCACTTTAATATTTAAAACCGATTATTAAAGACAGGACTCAAACAAGAGCACCGCATAACGGGTGCTGCGCTCGGCTGCGAAAGCTTGTCAGAATTTTTTTTTTTTTATAGAGGTCACAGTGACCTTGACCTTTGACCTAGTGACCCAACAAGAGATTTGTTTGTCAGATACACAATGCCCCCTACTGCGCCGCATTGAAATAACATTTCTATTTATCATTTGGCAGGTATAGAAATCATCTCCCTTTAAATTTTATTAATTCACTTGAATTTTGTCCAATCCAATCGGGGGGAGGGGACTCACAGTCAATTATGACCATTTCAGACATCACTGACAACCAAGGCCTGTGGTTTAAAACAGAGCATAGCCAGAGTTGATCATGTATCTATGGACATAAGTCCACAGGTATGTAATGAACATCAAAGAAATTATAATTATATCATTAAAAACAAAACTTTGACAAATCAATCGTTTGGGTAATAAATAATCAAAATAATAACTCTGTACAGTAACTGTGAAAAGAACTTCAATTCTTGGTAAGGAAATATATAATATGAGATTTATAATTATATAAATTACTTCCCTTGAAAATAATTGTCTGTAACAAATCTTTATTTTTAGTTGCAAATAATCAAAAGCCACTACCCGTGACTGTAGATTCACCACTCAAAATGTGCAGCTCCATGAGATACACATGCATGCCAAATATATAAAGTGGCTATGTTCAATATTGAATAATTTTCTCCCTTTTTAAAAGCTTATTACTTCCCTTAAATCTGTATTTTTTACCACAGACAGTAAAGGATGACCTTTACCATTTACCCCAATGTGTTTGTCAGAAACACAATGCCACCTACTGCGCCACTTTGATTTATTTAACAAAAATATATATACGTGGGCAGGTCAATTAACTATGTCCATTTAAAGCTTATTACTTCCCTTGACTTTTTTTTTCCACCCTAGACCTTGAAGGATGATGTTCACCTTGAAATTTTACCACTCAAAATGTGCAGCTCCATGAGATACACATGCATGCCAAATATCAAGGCTTCAATATTTAAAAAGTTATGGCCAATGTTAAGGTTTGAGCAAAACGCCTACGGCGGACGACGAGCTGGCTATGACAATAGCTCGGGTTTTCTCCGAAAACGGCCTCGCTAAAAACCAAGTATACAACTGAGATACATTAAATTAAATTCAGATAATCAACTAATCTTGTGAAGCATTACAGAACAACTTTGGATTGACATACCCTGTGTGCTGATATAGGCATATTTCTGCATGTACCCGTCAACAAAGTTAGCGTTAATATAGTCTGAGGAGGGGTCGTTCTCCTCAGCAGGCAGTATGAACCGTGAGTGGTCCAGGCACAGCACGTCAGAGTAGCGGTTCTTGGGCACATTGTGCTTGGCCCTGACAATACAGCAACAATCGCATCTTTTATTTGAGCAAATATAGTAACATCTCAAAACAATATGATAAACGTTTACCTTGAACTTGTGATTATGTCAGCTGCAAAAATTAAAATTAACATTGAAGAAGGAATCGAGTGTTTGCCATAATCCCTTTAACCTTAAAATAGACAGCAAAATATAACAAAAAGCTCAAATTGAACACCTACTTTGAAACTTCAAAGGTACCCGCAGGTGGTTCCCTTCTTATGAGGCCATATTCTTCATGCAGGCCTTTCTTGCCAAGGGATTTAACATGCTCTACCAGCTCCTCTACTGTCATGCCCCCCTGCTCTGGGATGTGCATTGACTGGTCAGCACCTGACCCTGACCGCTTCTTGCATGGTTTGGGAGCACCATACGCATCTACTGGGTAAGATTCATTGACGTCATTGGGAGACCAACCATTAGAATGCTTACTTGTCTGATTACCAGAATTGCGTCTTCGTTTAGAGTGATTACGATTGTCCTCCTTTTCAAAGTTAACTTCCTTTTCAAAGCCATTTCTATCAATGACATCATTCTTTTCATGCCCTTCATTGCTCTGTTTTTCAGTCACACTCTCTTTCGAGTCCTCAGATTCGATACCATCGATGTGAACAAACTCAGAATTATCGCTCGAACCTTGCGACATCAATGATCGTTTGCGCGACACAAAGTACGCGTTGATGACCTCCTGGTCATTTGTCTGGTGGATGATGGCACAAACCTGCAGCCAGTGCTTGTGGTCGACCTTAAGGTTGCCGCCAAACTTATTGGGCAGCGAGTCCCTAGGAATGTGTTCTAGCAACTGGTTTTGGTTCACTGTGTACACCTGGGAGAGGGAATAAAAGTATCTTGAAGGAAGTCAAGAAGTACATAATAAGGATGTCGAGATAAAAATGCTGTTTTTTTTTATTTATCTCAAATTTATACTAAGAAACATTTCAGAGAATTTAACACATATGCAGAAAGAAAATAACTCTGGACTTCTGTATTTTTACCCCAGAAAATTTCATTTTGACCCCTGCAAATTTCAAGTACACTTGAGTTTCCGTGGGATCCAGATTTGCAAGGAATAATGGAATTACAGCCACACAGAATGACAAAAACATGAATGGCCAAAGGGCTAACCTATAGTCAGCTCTGATTAAACCTGCAGGGGATTTATTAACTTGAAATATACTTCTCAATTCTTAACAACACAATTTATTTTGTCATCATAACTATAGACTTTATTAAGTACCAATTAACAAGACAAACAAGTAAAAAGCCACGCCATGGTCTGCCTACCCGATCTCGCAGTTTTTCTCTGACAAAGAGGCGCAGTATCTTAAAGGGGGCTTTAAACCAGAGTGGAGCAGTCACGATGAGAACTTTTTTCAGTCTCGCTGGATATGCACCCTGAATGAAAAGGAATAAAGTTTTATATATTTAAATAACATTAAAAACCTATGAAGAGACCAGCTTCTGAGATCAAACAAATACATTCGTTTTTTAGTTCTAAATTAGTATATTTGCAAAAATATGATTCCTCTAATCATACACATTTAATTGGTGTGTCTTTATTGAACCTTAGTTAAAATTACAGAAAAAATCTGTGCTCTACATTTTTACTTCTTTTAACACCACTTATAAGATGAATGTTTTTCAATGTCAATTTTTGTAAATTATGTTAAACCTCATTTGACATCAATATTTCACAGATTTGGTTAAAAGACATTAGAAAGTACCAAAGTGAAAGCATATTTTCCGTAATTTTGATAATGGCGCATCACAGAAACCTCCTCAAAGTTTAGGTAAAAGAGGATGCTACATATTCACTGTACCTTCAACATGTTGAGTATCTTAATGCTGAGGTCGTAGTCAAAGTTTCCGTACTTAGAGTCAGACATGTCGTAAACAAACACAAGACCGTTACGTTGAGTCTCACGGCTGAAATAAAAGTTAAAGAGTTGAGCACTAAGAGAAAACCAGTCTAAATGCATGTACATAAAGTTTTGTCCCAGATAAGCCAGTGAGGTCCGCACAGACTAATAAGGGAATACAATTTCCGCTTTGATGGAAAATTTCGTTTGAAGGAAATCTCCTCTGAACAAAAATCCAGTTTAGGCAGAAAGTGTCATTCTGATGAACCTGTTCGAACTGCACAGGCTAATCTGGAATGATACTTCATGCCAATGCATTAAGCCTGACTTTCCCAAAAACCGTATGTATTATATTCTGAAGTGAAAAGTTGTTAAAACTTACATAACAAAATTTCAGGGTTGCGACTGTTAATCAAGATTGTTAACTTAGTGTGATAGTGGCCTTGACCTTTGACCTAGTGACCTAGTGACCCCAATTTCAATAAGGGTCATCTACTGTCCAAGCCCAATGCACATGTAAAGTATCAAGCCAATCAGTCAATTCCTTGACGAGTTATTGATTGGAAACAAACTGGTCTACCGACATTCAGACTAGACGAAGTCTACCGACAAACAGTCAGCAAAACAATATACCCCTTCTTCTTCGCAGTTTTTTTATATGAAGGTGAAAATATACTCTGAATATATTCAATATAAGTTTAAATGTAAACATTTAGTTGCTCCAACTTGTATTAGCCGGCAGGAAATCTGAATTTTAGAATAACAATTAATGGCTTGTGCTGATTGATTAAAATATACCTTTGACTTACTTATATAAACATGATGCCAATATACTCTAATCTTAGAACAAAATCTGTTTTTGACAAACACACATGCCCCAGGTTGGTGATAGATGGCCGATGCAAAGACATAATGATGGTAAGATGTAAAGAGAGAATGGCCATAAGTATCAACTTTGTGTCAAATGAAAAGAAGCAAACAGTGTAAGTGTTAGACCAAATGGCACATTCTTGTTAGTTGAGAAAAAAAGAGAATTACTGTAATATCTAATTAGGTCAATGTCGAATGACCTACAAGCTATGAGCTATGTACCTCTTGCATCAAGCGGCCAGTGGCATACAATCAATGAGCTGTTGATGAGCTCATCAATAGGCCAGGGGTATACAATCAATGAGCTGCTGATGAGCTCATCAAGCGGCCAGGGGCATACAATCAATGAGCTGTTGATGAGCTCATCAATAGGCCAGGGGCATACAATCAATGAGCTGCTGATGAGCTCATCAGGGACATACAATCAATGAGCTGCTGATGAGCTAATCAATAGGCCAGGGGCATACAATCAATGAGCTGCTGATGAGATCATCAGACAGCCAGAGGCATACAATCAATGAGCTGCTGATGAGCTCATCAATAGGCCAGGGGCATACAATCAATGAGCTGCTGATGAGCTCATCAGGGACATACAATCAATGAGCTGCTGATGAGCTAATCAATAGGCCAGGGGCATACAATCAATGAGCTGCTGATGAGCTCATCAGACAGCCAGAGGCATACAATCAATGAGCTGCTGATGAGCTCATCAATAGGCCAGGGGCATACAATCAATGAGCTGCTGATGAACTCATCAATAGGCCAGGGGCATACAATCAATGAGCTGCTGATGAGCTGCTGATGAGCTCATCAAGAGGCCAGGGACATACAATCAATGAGCTGCTGATGAGCTCATCAATAGGCCAGGGGCATACAATCAATGAGCTGCTGATGAGCTCATCAGGGACATACAATCAATAAACTGCTGATTAGCTCATCAATTGGCCAGTGGCATACAATCAATGAGCTGCTGATGAGCTCATCAAGCGGCCAGTGGCATACAATCAATGAGCTGCTGATGAGCTCATTAAGCAGCCAGGGGCATTCAATCAATGACCTGCTGATGAGCTCATCAAGCAGCCAGGGGCATACAATCAATGAGCTGCTGATGTGCTCATCAAGCGGCCAGTGGCATACAATCAATGAGCTGCTGATGAGCTCATCAAGCGGTCAGTGGCATACAATCAATGAGCTCTTGATGAGCTGCTGATGAGCTCATCACGCAGCCAGGGACATACAATCAATGAACTGCTGATTAGCTCAGCAAGCAGCCAGGGGCATACAATCAATGAGCTGCTGATATGTTAAAGACAACGCCCACCATTATACAGGTGTTAAATGATCCGCTTCATGCAAAAAAGGGTCTTAGCATAGCTCCAGACCAGCACACTCATTTGCTCAGTGACCTCAGTCTGGTCAGCAGATCCCCCCTCTGCTACAAAGTATAGCAAGGTTTTCTGGAGTCATAAACAGCCAGGGTAGCTCCTGACCAGTGTGCCAATGTGCAGATTGGTCTGGAGCTAAGCAGACCTCATATTGCACCATTTCCAATGTGCATGACTCAACACAAAATTAGAACTATTGAGAAAATAAGTGACCTCTCCAAAGCAGCATCCAGCAGGTAAATGAGAGCCTTCAGCACAGTCTGGTGGGTCGTCTCACTTGGTTGGTGTAGCCGGGCGGTAAACAGCGCAATACCTGCACCATGACAGTCTCTACCGGACTGGAATAGGACGCAACTGTATCAATATTGGACCTATTCCAGATAGTCATTCAACTCTGCAGTAAAAACTACCTTTTTAAATAATAAAATTATTTTTTTAACAGTAAATTATGTCCGTGAAATTAAAAGGAATGTAAACCTTATTTCATTGAAAACCCCAAAAAGCACCTGATTTAAAAGATTTAGGCAAATAATACTTTGAGAAGAAAAATATGTATTGGGAGTATACTTGGGAATACCCTCAGGGCCCTAAATAGCGTAGCTAATATTGCACATAAAATCACTGCCCTATGCATGCATGTTGTATCAATTACACTGCTATAATGATTGCAGCTGTGTTACAACACTGTTTTGTAAGCTTATTACTTACATCACAATTGCCTTTTTAGCTTTATGTAAACACATTATTTTATTTATTTTTCATTATGCCAATAATATAATTTGCATTGGTGTAGATATGCAATGCTCAAGTAACATAAGTGCTTAATGGTTATTTTTATCTTTTGTATTAAATCGGAAACATAATGTACAATTTTATTGAAAACAAAATGAACAATTTTATTCCCAAAGAAAAGCCGAGATTGACTGACAATGTGACACTTACACTCACTTGAAACATGTGTTTTACAGTTTCAGTTAGCAAGGTATATATTCCTGCTTGAGACAATTGGAAAGTTTTGATACCTTCCTTGCACATCTGTGTGACAGCTATAAGGAAATTATTTGTTTTATATTTCATTCAATAATGTTAGGTCCAGCCAAGCGCAAAATAAAGACCCACTGACAACAATACCAAATGATTTAACATTCTTACTTAAAATCAAGAGCTGTCTCCATAGGATGACATATGCCCCCGCTAAACACTTTAATAAAAGTTATGAGCATTTTTTGAAACCAAAACGCAGATTTCGAAACCTAAACGTGGCCCCTTAGTTCAAGGTCAAGGTCACAGGGGTCAAAATTTGTGGGCGGATGGAAAGGCCTTGTCCATATACACATGCATACCAAATATGAAGGTTACATCTGAAGCGACATAGAAGTTATGAGCATTTTTCGAAACCTAAATGGAAAGTGTGACGGACAGACAGACGGACAGTGCGATCACTTTATGCCCTCCTTCGTGGGCATAAAAATGATGCAGTCAGTAATTGCATAAAGGTTAAAAAAGGAATATCGTCGCTGTCGTTCTCAAACCTCGTAGCTCCAAAATTGTAAAAAAAAAATCCGTCTTTTCTGAATATATGAAGTCTGGCAGTGTTTTGTGCTTTATCTCGTAGCTCTACGCCCATCAGAGCCCTTGAAAAAGCCAAGTGACCAAATGTTGTAGATTGATTATTGGATTTTTTTCCGGCGAAAAGTCGTAGCGACGTCATTTCACCTATAGGTACGTCATTTCGTTTTGACACATTTGACAAAAACTTTTAATAATTGCAGCTAAGAGGTTTCCTATCAGGACGAATTGTCGTACCTCATAAAAATGACAAAACTGTGGTGCCAAAATATCGTAGCTACCATTTCTGAATTTCATTCTGACTTATCAGTATGAATTACGCGTCTAGGACTTATACCGTATTTTGCAGCTTCATTTGTTTGGTATTTTTACAGAATTTCAATTTCTAAAACATCGTTATAAAAAAATGTGAAGTTTTTTTCTCTCTCCTGAAAAGTTGGCATTTTGTAGCTAGGAGGTTTGAGAACGACAGCGACAATATGTTGTTACATAAAAAAACAGATCATACTTGTCTTTACTCATCATATATTTGGATGCCAAATTTAAATCATAGAATTTTGCACTAGTTATACGGTGTATTATAAGTTGAACAGGGCAAAGTTCTTGAAAAAACACTTACTTTCATTAGCCTCTTTGAATGAGCAGCATCATGAAAAAATGGGTCTTATGCCCCATGTGGCCAGCGTAGCTTCAGACCAGCCTGCAAATGTGTGCAGTGTGGCCCGGAGCTACCATGCTTACATACATGTATGAGACATTGCATAAGATTGCGTGATTTGATAGCAGACAGAGAATCTTTTGAGCAGGATTGGACACTGGTTGCATATGGCATAAGACACATTTTTCGCAAGATCTGTGGGAGTAGCTTCAATGTATCACTTGTTATTTGTAGACAAATAGCATTCCCTGTCAAATACCAATATTTGTCATAATTTTTTTAAATTATCAAGATAGATATTTTCATAAGCATTACAAAACAGTTTGCAATTTTTTTAATATCTCCACTTGAATAGAAGTTATGTCACTTTCGATATGGAAATTTGACCATTTATTGTAAAATATTGGTACTTATTAATACACATTGAATGCTTCTAAGAACAGCATAATTCTTTTACAAAGAAATTTCCATAAGTTTTGTTCTTAAGACAAATAAAAAAATGGGTTAACCATTTTTTCATTTTGAAGACGATGTATGCAATATTTGACAGAAAACTAGTGTTCACAAAGGAAATCAAATTTTCATCAACAATTGATGTCTATAAAATGATATTCAATTTTTAAATCAAGATTGTTAAAATATCTTTTCAGTGCCAAACAAGAGCTGTCTCCATAGGATGACATATGCCCCCAAAAAACGCTTTGATAGAAGTTATGAGCATTTTTCGAAACCTAAACAAAGATTTTGAAACCTAAACGCGGACCGTAAGTTCAAGGTCAGGGGGGTCAAAATTTGTGTGCGTATGGGAAGGCCTTGTCCATATACACATGCATACCTAATATGAAGGTTACATCTAAAGAGACATAGAAGTTATGAGCATTTTTCGAAACCTAAACGCAGATTTCAAATCCTAAACGTGGACCCTAAGTTCAAGGTCAAGGTAGAAGGGGTCAAAATTTGTGTGCGTATGGAAAGGCCATATACACATGCATACCAAATATAAAGGTTACATCTGAAGCGACATAGAAGTTATGAGCATTTTTCGAAACCTAAACGCAAAGTGTAACGGACAGACAGACGGATGGACAGACGGACAGACAGACAGACAGTGCGATAACTATATGCCCTTCGTTGAGAGCATAAAAACAAAAACAAAATCGTTTTCAAAATTGTCACTAAAAAATAGCCCTTGACAAGTGATATTGATTGTAAAGTTTCTATAAAGTAATGTGAACAGGGTGCGTAAGAGATTTAAGAAGCTCTGTCTTACAAGAACTGTAAACTTGCCAGTCTTCAATTCTTTCTGAAAAGGTGCCTCTGCAACGTCAATGAATTGCAGGTTTTCTTTCTCCCGCATGTCCTGGAAGCATAAATCCTAAATTGATCGCCAAATTGAACTTACGATAGTACAACATGTTGGAATATTCATTATTAACTAACAATTGTCATATTACATTGTACATTGTACTGTATTATTATTATTTAACTATATCTTCAGGTAGCAATCATCCTTTGGATTTTACTCCAAGGAAGATGTTGATTTAGGACTGCTACCTGGCAGAAACTTGTCTGTTTCCAAGATTTCAGGGGAAAGTCACAGCCATTTTGTTTCACATCTGAGAGCAGCCTCTATAAGCAAACATTATTTCATGGAATACTATCAACATTGTTGTAGCATTGTCTGATAACACTTTCTGTGCATTTCACAGAACACTATTTCCATGACATTGAACACTTTGTAGATATTAAATAGGTGAAATATCTATAGAAGAAATTTTTGGAAATTGTCAGGCAATTCTAATGATGACAAGCATCGATCAGCACTTAATCTGAGTTGGTTGGGTAATTTTGACGTCATGGTGTATAAAAGAAAACAGTAATAGTAACATTGAATGGCTACCACTCTGCTTCAATTCGTGAGGAAGACAGGCATTTCACAACCTTCATCACTACTCCGGGGCACTAAAGGTTTACATGATTTACCAAATAAGGTCAAATGTGTTGATAATACATGCATGTGGGAGACTTTCATTGAAGGAGCATATATTCAGGCATGCAATTTGTTCTCAAAATGGAATCACACTGAATCCAAGGAACAGTCAATTTTCCCAGGACCAAAAGACACTAGAGCTTTGTCACAGATGTGATGAATACCCCCATATTAAGAGCGGATGAAAAGTACTTGAAATAGGGAACACCATGCTGAATGTGTAAAATGCACTAAGTGACCCCGTGACCTAGTTTTTGGCCCAGCATGGCCCATGTTCGAACATGGCCTAGAGATCATCTAGATAAAACTTCTGACCAAGTTTGGTGAAGAGCCAATGATAAGTACTTGAAATAGAGAGTGGACACCATACTGAATGTTTAAAACTCACTAAGTGACCCCGTGATCTAGTTTTTGACCCGGCAAGGCCCATGTTCGAACTTGGCCTTAAGATCATCTAGATAAAACTTCTGACCAAGTTTGGTGAAGATCAGATGAAAACTACTTGAATTAGAGAGCGGACACCATGCTGAATGTGTAAAACGCACAAAGTGACCCCACGACCTAGTTTTTGGCCCGGCATGGCCAATGTTCAAACTTGGCCTAGAGATCATCTACATGTAGATAAAACTTCTGACCGAGTTTGGTGAAGATTGGATGAAAACTTCTTGAATTAGAGAGCGGACAACATGCTAAATGTTTAAAACGCACTACGTGACCCTGTGACCTAATTTTTGACCCGGCATGACCCATATTCAAACTTGACCTAGACATCATCTAGATACAGACCGACCGACAGACAAGTTCACTCCTTTATACCCGCCTAAACTTTGTTTGTGGGGGTATAATAACTGGAGCCAGAGCATTTCTATGGCAAGCCCTTAGTATGTGTTCTCTGATCAGCGCTCTACTAGAACTTCAGTTCCAACACCCAGCGTTCCCACAACCCCCATAAGTCAGGATGAATAACAGACATGTCATCTGAATCCAGAGGCTACTCCCAGTGTTCCAGCCCAGAGAGAACTGAACACAGACAATGCTGGCCTAGAAGTCCCAGCCATGACATGCACTCCTACCCATGAAGCACCTGCTCCTTGTCTTCAGCCTCACAATAAGGCTGGTGACAAAGAACTTTTGGCACCACTGAGAGCTAGTCGGCGTGAAGTTTTGGCTATCCCTAAGCATGGTACTGACTGATAAGTTCAGATTGTTTTGTGTATAGTCCTATACTCTCTTATTTTTTTATGCAAACTGTGACAGAGTAAGAAACACTAATATGAACAGTTTTGATAATCTCAGTGACCCAGTTTCAGTCAGTTTTCTTCATTTAATTGTCTTATTTAACTGTGTTTGGTAAATAGGACCAATTCAGTTAATCTAAATATTATAAATTATATCAAGTGTATTGATCTCAAATGAAATATTCGTCACACACAATTTAATTTAAGGAAAGTAAAAAAAAGTGAAATTAAGATTAGATTAATATCACAATCTATAATAATAACGTCAGTTGTAAAACAGGCAATTCACTTCAAGTTATAAATACTTGTTCATGAATCTGGATGGTACATGTAAAATACCTCATGTGCATGGTACAATTCTGCAGCACGGTTGTATTCAAATTTCCTAGCCATAAGGAATTTGACGGCCGTATTTCGTGGTATTGGTGGCTTACTCTCATGTTGGCGGTATGTGTTCACTTTCTTGCAAAACGTGTCTATAAGCTGAAATTAAATAATAAATAATATTTTTATAATTTGAAATTCCTGAGTATAGGCTGATTGGGCTTACGGGTGACAAAATTTTAGAGGCCTGAATTAAAAACTACAGGCCCCAAAAGAGTTTTTTATTTGTAATATCTTTCACTTAAACCAAGCATTAATTCGATAGAAACCAGAAAGTTTAAATATTAATACATGTATATTTCCATTTTTTTGCGAAGATGATACATCAAACTTGTCTAATCATGCCAAAACCTTATGCGTCTTACATATGCCAAAGTGTTACTAGAAAACACAGTAATCCCCATTTCAACTCCTAAAATATCTACAATGATAAAGGTTAGAGCTGCAGCAATTTTTTCTTTCTTTATATAAAAGTTCCAGAAAATGACACCTTTCCAATGGGGAAAAACAAAAACTTAACCATTCGCTGCCCAAAAAATTCCCCATTGAAGGTTTTCAAAAAAATGAAACACTATCACCGCATAACGGGTGCCACGCTCAGCTGCGTAAGCTTGTCAGAATTTTTTATATATTTTTTTTATTTAGAGGTCACAGTGACCTTGACCTTTGACCTAGTGACCCAAAAATGGGTGTGGCATGTAGAACTCATCACGGTGCATCTACATATGAAGTTTCAAAGTTGTAGGTGGAAGGACTTTGATTTTAGAGCCAATGTTAAAAACCTTAACAAACCTTGACAAGGACGGCGGACACGACGAGCTGGCTATGACAATACCTTGGGGTTTCTCCGAAAACAGCCGAGCTAAAAAATTAATTATTTTTTATAAAATGCAACATTTAGTTAATTTCCCAATGCAGCTCTATGGCTTGAACATAAGTCAATATAATATTGACAACTTGACAACACCTAGTTATCAAAGTTTAAAGTACCGGGTATTTGTTAGCAACAAATAAAAGACACCAATTTCCCAATCTGAAGACTTCATGACACAAATTTACCCAATTTCATTTATATTCGTGCTAATTTTTCCTAATTGGGTTGGTACTGGTACTTTTCCCAATAGCAAACAATCGCAAAGCTGCCATGATTTTTCCTTACACTTACAGTTTAATGCATGAACCAATTGATTGATTAATGTGTTTCATCCACTGATTTGATTCTTTGGTTGTAGTAATAATGAGAAAATTAATGTCAACCAGAGCCCTACTAATTAGTGCTAAGGCCTGGACTGGTTTAACAATTTGCTACCACTGTGACATTTGAAGCTAAATCTGCCAGAAAAATAGTTCAGCGATAAGCAGTTTTTTCTTTGGTCATTAAAGGGGCCTTTTCACAGATTTTGGCATGTATTGAAGCTTGTCATTAAATGCTTTATATTGATAAATTTAAACATTGAACCTGAAAATCTCCCGTAAAACAACACAAGAATACAATTAAAACAAGATATGTGTTTGTCAGAAACACTTGTCCCCTTCTGCGCCGCTTTGAAGCTATATATTTGACCTTTGACCTTGAAGGATGACATTGACCTTTCACCACTCAAAATGTGCAGCTCCATGAGATACACATGAATGCCAAATATGAAGTTGCTATCTTTAATATTGCAAAAGTTATGGCAAAATGTTAAAGTTAGGGCAAACAAACCAACAAACCAACCAACAAACAGGGCAAAAACAAATTAAACAATATGTCCCCCACTATAGTGGTGGGGGACATAAAAATAAAAAAAGTAACCAAACTGGGCTCGAACCACTGACCCCTGGAGTCCTTGAGCAAAAGGTCTCCCGCTTAGACCACTCGACCATACGTGCTCATGCTATGACCAGATGTATTTTTAGTAATTTTTTACTTATATAAGCAGTCCTCGTAGTTCCCCAAAATATAACGGCAACAACAGAACTTTCCAAATTATTCAATCGTTTTGCGTTGCAACGCTTTATAATTTTCAGGTTTTCAAATTGTCAAAAGACGCATATAATAGAATTTATTAGATATTTTAGAGCATGGTTAATGTTCAGTATCACTATTTCCTAACAAATATCATAACTTAAACAAAAATTTGCGAATCTGAAACAACTTGTTTTAAATTGTGTCAATTCAACGTGAAAAGGTCCCTTTAAGTACTGGTAAAAGGCATTTTCTCAATCAAAGAGGAATTAAAAAATTACCAATTACCATCAGAAACAAGATGCGTTTGTGAAACACAATGTCCCCCTATATGATGTTTGACCTTGAAGGATGACCTTGACCTTGTGAAGGATGACCTTGACATTGACCTTTCACCACTCAAAATGTGCAGCTCCATGAGATACACATGCATGCCAAATATCAAGTTGCTATGTTCAATATTGCAAAAGAATTCATAAAATAAGCGATTTGGGCCACATATATTTGACCTCTGACCTTGAAGGATGACCTTGACCTTGACCTTTCACCACTCAAAATGTGCAGATCCATGAGATGCACATGCATGCCAAATATCAAGTTGCTATCTTCAATATTGCAAAAGTATTTATAAAATAAGCGATTTGGGCCACATATATTTGACCTCTGACCTTGAAGGATGACCTTGACCTTGAGCTTTCACCACTCAAAATCTGCAGCTCCGACAGATACACATGCATGCCAAATATCAAGTTGCTATCTTCAATATTGCAAAAGTATTCATAAAATTAGCGATTTTGGCCACATATATTTGACCTCTGACCTTGAAGGATGACCTTGACCTTGACCTTTCACCACTCCAAATGTGCAGCTTCATGAGATACATATGCATGCCAAATATGAAGTTGCTATCTTCAATATAGCAAAAGTTATTGCAAAATGTTAAAGTTGGCGCAAACAGACAGACAGACCAACGGACCAACAGACAGACAGGGCAAAAACAATATGTCCCCCACTACTATAGTGGGGGACATAAAAATTACAAATTTTCTTTCAAAAGCACATTATCCACATATGAACATATGTTTTGGGCGTTCATTTTTCCCAAATGGTGTAGTTCTTGTACTTTTTTCTAACAGGGCAAAAAAAATGCTGTAATAAACAAAATATTACACAGCAGCTACTTAGATTAGATACTCAAAATTATATTGTGATTTAGTGTCTCAATAACCTGGGACTTGAAATGAAAATCAATGGAAGCAAGCTAAAATAAAAGTCCATATAAACGGACTTTCAGAGCCATTGAAAATTTTTGCAATGACGGCTCTGGGAGTCCATATGCACTCCTTAATAAACACAACCCCAGTTCTCCGCACTGGATCACTCAGTGCAAATCACTAAACTGACGTTGTTCATGATGAAAAGAGGGAAGTAATGCATCATCTACACAAACACATTAAATTTTCCTGAATCGCATCTTTCATAAGATATTCTTTGCATTAAGGGTATCACGTTTACAGATTTTTCTAAACGTTTAAATGAAATGAAATAAACAAAATGTTACCGTTTAAACGTTATCCCTATGTCCATTTAAAACGCATCACTACCATCACATTTCCAAACTGAAAATACTAATTATTTCCAGAAGTAATTTTGAGTGCATATCCCATTCGCGCAATGATATCATATCAAATCCATTAAATTTTATAAAACAGACCATCCGTATTACAACATGTGTATTCGTCATTCTATAAAAACAATGCCAAGAACGTCGAAAATAATGTAAAGTCAACGAAAAATACTGTTTCTGAAAACAACATTTTGAAAACAAGAGGGCCTGAAAGGCCCAAAGTCGCTCACCTGAGATAACAAGATATTATTGGGACAAATCTTCTGACCAAGTTTCACGAAGATCGGAAAATAAATGTGGCCTTGAGAGTTTTAACAAGGTTTTACTATACAGTACACTCCACGCTTTTTCCCCAATTTCCCTCCATACTCCGCGGTGATTGACCTGGAGGGAGATTAAGAAAATCCCGCCAGACGCTGCGTTTGCATGATTTTGGATGCGGCGGTTAACGATTGGCAAAACTAATAAGCCGACGCGGTGGCCCTCGGCGTTGGCAACGCGGGGGAAACTCCGCGTTTTACGAGATAACGATCAATTTAATTTTGTTTGACTTCCTGATTATCAAATAAAATTACATTTATTACAAGTACATACATGTACATGTAGTATAATATTTACAATGAAAAAACAAAAACAACCAAGATAGATCGATCCCGACGTGGTTGTAGAAGAAGTTGTTGTTGTATAGAAAACTCGTTGATTTACGACAAACAAAGTGTCGTCTTTTAACTAATACTTACCAATTAATATAAACACAGTTTGCAACATTGTTTTTATTTCGATAATTTAATCCAAAGTTTTCATGTTAGCAGGTGATTTTCTATACTGAACATGTAAACAAATGACCAAGGACCCTAAAAATCTTGCAAATCTGTGTGAATTGACAGTTTGACGTAATCATAGAAAAGCCGCTTCCTGTCTAAAGGCATAACTTACTCAAGTAAACACGTTCAACGAATGCATAAGGAATGGTTTTAATTGTCGGAACAAAGTCAATTCTCTGCTGGCTAATGCATTTATTTTCTATTTGAAGTTAGGTTATTCAATTGATTGCTAAAAGAAGGTGGTAACTATTGAGTTGATAGTTGCATTTAATATTCACAGTTGTATTCTTGTTGCGTCGACATTCAAAACAATGTTTACCAGTAATTATGGACCAAATCGGCAGAGTGACATTCACACATGTTAATCCCTTTTGTCAAAACACTGCAGACAGCAGTCTACACAATAGATCAGTGGACAAGCTTTGCGTGTTTTCATAACGTCAAACACTTAAAATCCAGTTCCGCCCAGATGTCTTCTTTAATCAGTTTACAGTACAATTACTGTTAAAATAATTACTCTACTAAAATACTGTAACGATAAAGATTCAGCGTGTATGATTTGAAATTATTTTGGAAGAAATATCAACTTATTCGCGATATAATTTTGTTAAAAAATACCAAAGAAACTTTTAACCGAAATCAACAAAATTCAATGTTCTCTGCGCTATAAAGTTTGTATAAAAAAAATCAATACACGCACGCTTTGCAGGAGTATACCCTGTACATTGCAGCATAATTTTTGCTCGCTTTTGTCGGGAAATATACATGATGACTGTATATTGGAAGCATTTGTAAACATCGTGTTAACATTAAAAATCGTAGTGTGTTTCGGATTACTAATTATTATTCTCATTTGGAAATTTTACGGAACATTTATTCTTGTCTTATATGTGTTATGATTTAAATATTTATTTGTCAAATGTCTATATTCATTCATATTGTAGACGTATCTGTGAATTAAAAAACATAATTTTTATACGTATTAATTTTCTATAAAATTATCTTTTTTATACATGTACTACAGTATTTAAACAATTTATTATAACAATGTTTTCATTTTTTGGCATGCCCAGTAGCACACTGCTGACGCGGCGTTGCGCGGCGGTCACTGATAAGAACGGAAATTGTCTGCATTTACCGACTCGGCTAAAGTAATACACGCCGCGGGAATAAGCGAACGCGGCGTAACGCCGAGCGTTTTATCGAGTTCACCTCGCTCTCTAAACGCCGCGTGAACACTCGCTAGCAAAAAAAAAAAAACCTGCAGAGGGAGCGCGTTTTTTGGGGAAAACGCGTGGAGTGTACTGTAGCCATATAAGGAAAAATGCCCTGCCCCCTGGCAGCCATGTTTTTCAACCAACTGGCATCATTTTCGAACTCGCCCAAGATATAATTGGGATGAATCTTCTGACCAAGTTTCATGAAGATCAGACAATAAATGTTGCCTCTAGAGTGTTAACAAGATTTTACTATAGCCATATAAGGAAAAATGCCCCGCCCCTTGGCAGCCATGTTTTTCAAGCAAACGTAACCATTTTCGAACTCATCCAAGATATCATTGAAACCAATCTTCTGACCAAATTTCATGAAGATTGGACAATAAATGTGGCCTCTAGAGAGTGAACAAGGCAAATGTTGACGCCACACAACGGACAACGCACGACGGACAAAAGGCGATCACAAAAGCTCACCATGAGCACATTGTGCTCAGATGAGCTAAAAATGCATGCATTAACGTCGTATTTTGAACATGAAATACAATGTGCATATCGTTTGACCGCAGAAAACCAGTTACAGTACAGCCAATGCGGAACAAACATAATCCGCGGCTTCGCCACGGCCATAAATTTAGTATGCGGCGGCCGTGTCGAGTGTTCACGCGGCGTATCGCCGATGCAGTCGGCATCGATCCGCGCAAAGATGCCGAGTCTGTTTTAACCTCGGGTACTTTCGGGGAGAAAATCCGCCGCGTATGTACGCGGCGGATTGAGTGAAAAGATATACACCTACATGTACATTTGTGTAGCATAGAAACCTAGATTTACGCTACTTTCATATTTATTATTCTCACGTTTTAATAAGCGATATGGCACGTAATGCGCTTTAACAAATTATAGTTGAATTAATTACTTACAATGTTAATTTTTCGATTCTGACTCGTGGCTTGTGCTATTTTGCATCACACTCGAGGTTCCGCCTCTTGTGTGATATGTCATCACACAAGCCACTCGAGTGATACAAACTCTTGGAACAATTGACTAGCGTAATATTCTGTATGTACATCACGTCAGGCGATTTATGCGAAAAAAACGCCCCGTTTGGACGTTATTTCATCACATCTTTAAATAGTAACAAATGCCAAAATGTATTTGATACTTAAGAATAATTGCGAATGTGTGTGTGTCTTGAGCACTTTTATCGTAAATATTTTCCCGGAATTTACTTTAAAACTGGAATAAACAGGATTATCGGGTAATGGTTAGCGATATCAACTGTATAATATAAACAAAATGAAACTACTTTATACACGCATAGTCAAACAATAGTTATAATAAGCTGTTAATTAACAAAACATCAATTAAGTGTTGGTTATTGATGTGGCTTCAAACTGCTAATTGTCTCAGCTAAAATATAATAGCAAAAACAACAAGCAATTATAAATCCACCACCTGCTGGAGTCTTGACCAATCGTATGTGCCAAAACATAATTAAGTGACATTGTTTAAATGCTAATACATGTTGTCGTAAAAATTAAACCCAAAGCAAATATGTTTGTTGATCGTTTAATATAAAGACAATAATCATATGGCGCAATAAACGCACACAAAGTTACTTTAAGCACTTTAGCCTATTCTTAAAATGACAATGGCAAATGATTATTGGAATTTTATTAATACATGCCCATGATAATCGTATTTTGTTTTCATAAATTCGATTTTCTATATTTGCATTCTTTTAAAATAATAATTATTTCTATCTGGATGACAGCAATTTCTTTAGAAACGGGAATGCAATCACTAAAAACAAAAAACAGAATGCTTTTGTATTAATTAGTTTATCTATTTTGAATCCGCGCACATTAAATTAATTATGATTTGAAATATTATTGTAATTGTTCTTTTAAATTTCTTTAACTAACTTATCATTTTAAAAAGATTTTGATTTGAAGAAGCGCATCGATTGATCGTAATGTCGCGGATAGCGGCTTGCCTCGGCATGTCTCGGCGGACAACTGCGAAGCTTCGCGGCGAAATGCAACTTGCCGCCACATTCTGATGTGGCTTCAACGGCTGACTCGTTGTGCCTTGCCGCCGCGGATCGCGAAATATGTTTGTTCCGCGTTGGCTGTACTGTAACTAGCAAAAACGTGGCTGTACTGTAACTAGCAAAAACGTAATCAATATATTATTTGGTTAAAATATTGCTTTTTAACATGCTACCACTGTGTTTTACTTTGCTAATCAATCACTTAAATATAAGATGATGGCATTTGCTAAGTTGTAAGACTTTCGGAAAGTAGCGAAGATTTTCTGTTAGTTTCTGTTCATGTCTTAGACATCCGCTAACCAATCAGAAATAAATTACTGCCGAATTCGGTAGCCCAGATTTACCGCAATACCCGATTTTCGCAGTTCGTCATCAATATACTTCGTACGGCTAGTCGGCTACGTTATTTGAACCCCAATATTCATTATATTGATATTGACTGTTGTTTAAACGTTTACTGTTTTGGAAAACGTTTTTGAGCAAAACCCAGAACGCGACAGTTTAAAAGTGATACCCTTACTTTGCATGCACGCTAAAAAACAACAACGTTTCAATACACTATATTCTTGTTGACATTTTAATGTTGAACTTTAGTACAGTGTAAATATTCCACATCTGTCCAACATCGTAATGGACTTAGGCTACATAAAAAATCATGACCTGCAAAAGATTGGTGTACTGCGTCCTACTTGATAGTGACACTTAAAGTTGGCAACGATGCAACAGTTTCCCAATATGGTAGATAGAGTGCATAAAAGAATGACAAAAGAAAAGAAAAAGCAGTTATTTCTTGCTTTAATGGTACCATTTGCATGAGTTTGTGCTTTAGACTGGCAAACAATGATAAGGTTTTGCAGTGTCAGTGTTCCTTAGCCCTTGGAGTCAGGGCTCGCGCTGTCGTTCGCCACTTGAGCCATTTGCGAAAATATTGAGAATTTGGCTCAAGAAAAATCCGATTTGCGAAAATGCTAAAATCTCGTAAAATTTCATTGAAAACCGCCGCCATTTTACCCCGAAACTGGTTTTCTATATTTTTCTCTTTGTTTCGATGAAAGTATTCGCAGTTTGAACAGTGAACGAAAACCGGTCTGCACCTGTATCGAGACATCGCTTGACCTTATTGTTATTGAAGTGCACATGGTAGCTGGCCAATCAAAACTGAGTTCGCTTACACATGAAATGACGTTGTTGAATGAAACGTAAAAATGGGTGGAGCTTTGAATACACAGTTAATATTGTCGTCTGCAAACAAAATAGCGGCCGGTCGCAAATGTCGTATTATAAGATTAAAAATGAAAATAAGCGTGACCATATATTAATTATTTCCAAGCTGACTATCGATCTAAATTAAAGAGTGATAATTAAATAATTAGTTCTATGTCGTTGATGTTACAACTTTCTGCCGATGAAAAGGTGATTATTAATTAATTTGATCGTTTTACTCACACACTATGCTAACTAACAGCGGCGTATTTTAATCAAAGGAAAACGTGAACAACACGCGCGGTTTAATTGCAATTAAAGTTTAATTAAAGTTACGAATTTGTAACACATAGGAACAGTAATTCATATCTCTACAAAATTTGGAACATCTCATGAAAATCTCAATTGAAGGAAAAGACTGCAAAGATGTTGACTTTAAAGTGATCTACAAACTGTAGCCTTGTAAAAAACAGCGCATAATAATAATGATATAATAATGATACATGTCATGACTTTGTTCTCTGTGTATAGCAGGATTTGTTTGCAATGTATTTTGTGAATGAAATGTATGCTTGTATTTTACATGCCATTCATCATGTTGTTAAAAATGTCCTGTATGAAAATATCTCTATAACTATGAAAATTGTGGTGTGATGTATATTATGAGATGTGACATGTGCCTGTATATATTGTTATTTTAAACAAACAAAAACTGGTTGGCAATAGGCCCAAAACGCACCACAGATAATCTAGGATCCAAAAAAACTTCCGGGGGGGGGGGGGGGGGGGGGGGCATGTGCCCCCGGACCCCCCTAGATCTGGGTGGCTCAAAGATATTTTGGGCCAGCGCTAGCCCTGGGAGTGGTGATCAAGCATTGCAACTTTCAGACAGTAGACAGCGCATTGCATCTCTCAGAAACCCTTTAAGTTATAAAGCTGAGAGTTAAGTTATTGCAACTAACCAAGATAATATGGTTTCAGTTGAACCTTAAAAGAAAGATCTTTTACAACTTTACAGGCTTCTTTTAGACAACTATGTGTCTATGAACATGTACATCCCATTGAGAGGTAAATAAACAACCGAAAAAATATCAGCATAATCGTACAAGTAAGGTCATTTCTATATGAATGTTAAATAGTGCAGTTTATTAAACATGTTAAAGGCCCGACCCAAGTTATTGAGATGTCAAGTGGAACTTCCTGCTTATAGCAGACATACAATTGACTGTCAGCCTACACATATATTTCAGATACATTCAGATAAAATAAAATTGCAATATATACCTTTTCTTCTTCGTGTGATAACTCTGAGGAGATCATCCTCAAAATAAAAACACAATTAAGCAGTTTTATTTTTTAATTCTTCATTATCATCTGTACCGGAAGTTCTATACAACTACGGCAGTTGTCGCAATAAAAAAAAGAAGGCGTCAAGTCATAACGGTCTGAAAATAAACAAACGCTTTGTCTGGTCCCCGCCCAATGATTTGCCGATATTCAAATGTTATCATATGATTTAAATGGTTATTTGTTCTGTTTTTTTTTTAAACTTTCTTTTAATTTTTTATGCAAATAAAATTGTCATTATTGTAGAAAGTTGCACTTATTTTCATTATTATAGACACATTACAAACCGATAATTACCGGAAGTCTTTGAAAAAACATCAACACACATAAAAGGGGATTAAATTTAAAAAACAACATCACAAAATTACTGCTTTTTAATCGAATAAACAATTATTACAAACAAAAAAGGACATTTGCATCATGGATGAATCTGAACCAGGTGATTGACAAATTGTCCTGTGCGTATGGAATCATTATGCATATATCAGTAATTACAAAGGTTTGCATATAACCAACGATTAATCTTTATTCAATAGAAATATTTTTGTTCATCATAATTATGTCCATAGATTAACTAAAACAATTGATTATGGTCGATCTACAATATATTTTTAATTTATCTAAAATAATTTAAACCAAAGTCAAACACGTTTTGCAAAATCACGAGGTGTTTGGTATATTTGGCTCTTTCATCAGAAATATCCGAAATAAAGTGTCCTCAATTGATAACAGGCAGTGGCTGAAAATAGATTAAAAACCAGTCTGAATGATATTTTAAATTTTCATTTGTTTGCTGGTAATATTCCAAAGAGAATTTTTCATGTAATATATATTTCTCAATTATTGAAAACGCAATCGCGTGTTCCTCATTTTTGAGTTGAAATAACCGTATAATCTTGCCCTGACAAAGAATGTATATTTGCGAGTTCCATGAATTGTAATGTAGTATATAGGTTATTAGTGTGTTGCCTTAAGTAAAAGACATACAAACACTTCTCTGCTGTTTATATTTATAGAGTTTCATTTATCCTAGTTTGTATTTCAAAATATTTTCGACATATTTTGGAGTTAAGAAATAAGCATGTCATTCTGAACTATGTCATTGTATAATTCATTTAAGAGTTTTCTATTTTAAACGAATATCATAATGTCAAAAGCGCATTTTTAAATCGTAATGTAATTCACGAATGTAAACGGCGAACGTTTTGTACAGTGCATTATTGATTTTCAAGGGTACCATTAGTCTAATTTTGTACACTGAAATGAGATCCTTTATGACCAAGAATTACCCGATAGTAACACCAGGGTGCTGAATCAACGAGATTTTCAGGGATTAACACATTGGCTGGACAGAATATAAACATACCGTTCTAAACTTTATTTTTGCAAATATGCCAAGTTATTGAAATACATTTGCAAAAATATTTAGTGCATAAAAGGCAGTTGTTCTTACAGTTTGTGCCGATATCTTAAGATATAATAATAAATCCTTGACTACGCCTGAAATCGGTGACAAAAGTTCACGCTCCGTGAAGCAAAACCATGCAGTATACATGGAATTTTTTAACAATAACACATGCTTATTAAATAAAACAATGTATTTCACATTGCCATTAGCAGCTTAAAAATCTGCTTTTTTATGCACTCGTTGATATTGTTAAGAAACATTGTTTTGAAAAGTTATTTGGAATTAAAGCAGCACTTACCGGTGGGTTTACTTCAATGAACGTTTAATGGGGAATCCAACATAGTATCGTGATCCTGCACCCTGTACACGTTTACTCGTATCTCTTGCTGTCGTCTAAACAAAACTGCACACAATGAAAGGAATTTTACAAAAGTGTTAATACTTGTGTAAGTGAATGACTTTAAACTTATTGTTTAACGGCTATTTAAAAATACCCACCACAAACTATAAAATGAAATCGCGGTTCGAGTTAGCAGGTAAAATTCAGAAGACACAAAGACGCTGATAATGTTGACTACGACGTTGAATGTTCAACTTTTGGGCAGAAGTACATGTCCATTTGTTAATAAGAATAAGATGATTGCTCTTTGTGTGCATTTTTCAAAGGCCCAAAATGGAGCCTATCTTTAAGCTGCAATTAATACGAACGTTGTGGTGGCAGAAGCAATATAACAATATTTTGTCCTCTCTACGATGGACAGGGTCGCATGGGAGAATTGTCACCCCGACTTAACATTGCGTGCAAATTGATCAACTATTTGATCTGGTGGTTCTGGTAGACAGTTCAGTGTTCTTAAGAGAACAACCATTATAAACATAAAATGTTTACATAAATGCAAAGCAATTATGGTTTAACGATATGATGGCTAGTCGAACTTCTCACTTACACCAGCATTAATCAAAATTGAAACGCGCGTCTAAAACGACCTTAGTCAATTTTCCTATTCAGACAGAAAATAAAAACATGAATGGATAAACGTGCTGCGTAAATCGAATACCACACACATAAGTTAGTGTACATGTGTCGTTAATATCGGAAATATATTTAAACGATTTGGGAATAGGTTTTAAGTTACCGTATTATAATGCAACGAACTATGGTCCATCTAAATAATATATTAAATTAGCAAGTTAGCAATAGATCTAGAGAAAACTTACAAGGTGTAAGAAGATCGTAAACATGTTTCATAACACTGGCGATACTCCAGCCTTCGCACTCAATGTTTAGGCAGAGCTCAAATAAAAATCTGATAACAAATCACTTCATGGTTGGTTAAAAGCTTGATTAAACAAGAGATGTGTTTGTCAGAAACACAATGCCCCCTATTGCGCCGCTTTGAAACCATATATTTGACCTTGAAGGATGACCTTGACCTTTCACCACTCAAAGTTTGCAGCTTCATTAAATACACATGCATGTCAAATATCAATTTGCTATCTTCAATAATGCAAAAGTTATTGCAAAATTTTAACCAAGGTTTAAGTTTTGGGACACAAACAATCAATTAATGAATGAATGACAGACAGACAGGCAGGCAAAACACAATATGCCCCCGATCTTTCGATCCGGGGGCTTAAAAATATAGACTAAAGCTTGATGGGAAGTATTCGGAAATTCGCAAAACTAAAACAAGAAACCGTCGGAGACGGATGATGCTCCCCAAAGTGTTTTTTGTCACAATATTGCACTATATATTCAGATAAAAGGAAACGTCTTGAGGGGCATAACTTTGGACAAAATAATACCATGGATGGTTTAGCAACTTAAAAAATTCAAAGGGCCATAACTCTCTTAAAGCGGGAGTATACGAATTTGTCAAATATTTATGAATTTATACAAAATGTGTTAAAAAACTTATTATACATTATTTCAATATAAATTAAAATTAAAGTTCAGAAGAACATGTGTCGAAAAATGCGAAATAAGCCAGATATTTATTTCTCAAATTGAAAACGGCTGTACAGCCGAATTCGCCAGCATGTATACCATACATGTAAGATGTGAATCTTAATTTAGTTTAACGGTTTATTTGAATTCCTGCAACGATATCTATTCATACGACACACAAACACTAACTCCGATCCTTAATACAAAGACGAATGCTTCGGTTATTGTAGGAAAAGATGTACGTCACGATCGGCTAGGGGCGCTAATTTGTCTTAGCTACATTTTATGAAATTCGGCTTTAATATATAATTTTTCTTGCCTATTATGTGTTATTGTAGTATATTTTATCAATTTATTACAGTTATACACATATATAAATCGTATAATCTCGCTTCAATAAATCATCTAACCAGAACCCACAAATAACATGCGCATCTCCTTAAGGTAGTTAAGCTTCCCATAAAGCTTCATTGAATTCCAGTGAGTAGTTGGGGAGAAATAGCCCGGACAAGAATTGCACTATATGTACAGTTTATAGAAAAATTCAAAGGGCCATAACTCTGTGAAAAATCATCCGACCATAACCGGCTGATAATATGCACATCTCCTATTGGCAGTGAAGCTTCCCATAAAGTGTCATTTAATTCCCGTAATAAGTTGCTGAGAAATAGCTCGGACAAGAATTGCACTATATGTACAATGGAAAATTAAAAAGGGCCATAACTCTGTGAAAATTCATCCGACGAGAACCGGCTGATAATATGCACATCTCCTCTTGGTAGTGAAGCTTCCCATTAAGTTTCATTGAATTCCGGTCAATAATGCAGAGCTCCAGATAAGTATCGTTTAATCGTTATTACGATTTGTTTTTAAAGAAAAACGAAAAAACAATTAAAACCCATCGTATCAAAACGAATTGAGGCAGACAGATCCGAATGATGACCGGCAGTTTGATCGTACGGAATTTCCGAGTTCTGCGCTGCGAAAGTTAAATGATAACGAGATTTCCGATACCGGATCCGTGAATTAGTTGATTGTAAACAATAATATTTGCATTTCCGTTTACGCTCTTCTGTTTAAAAAATTAAACATGTCGGCTGCAAAGCCTGGACGAGTTCAAAAGAAACTTCATTCTGCGACAGCGCCAAGTATACTTGGTTTCATTTTGTGGCGAGAACAAAGTCCAAAGTCTATTGTTGGCAGTATATTATCTCATAAAGTGTCAAAAGCGGTTGATGAGGTGGTATCGACGATCTCCGAACCCAAACATCGCGGTATCACGCAAAAACAGATCTCGGCATGGACAAATAACTTTCCCTGGTTACAGATTGAAGGCTCGGATGCTGATATTCATTTGAAATGTTCTTCTTGTATTAAACACAATGTGGCGAGAGAGGGCTTTTAAATTCAGAAAGGGACCGGTATGCACACAGTAGCTCATGCAAAGGTCAATGGAGTTAAAAGTTCAGTTTGTTATTTTATATTTTTCATTGAAAGAAAAACTAACTAATTGAAAATGGTGAGCTTTGGAAAAAAACTAATTGCGAAAAAAATCTTGTAGTGAAAACTAACTGACCCGAAACCTGATCTGGAGCTCTGAGTCATTAGTTGCTGAGAAATAGCCCGGACAAGAATTGCACTATATGTACAGTAAATGGAAAATTTCAAAGGGCCATAACTCTATGAAAAATCACCCGCTGATAATATGCACATCTCCTCTTGGTAGTGAAGCTTCCCATAAAGTTTCATTGAATTCTGGTCATTAGTTGCTAAGAAATAGCTCGGACAAAAATTGTGCACGGACGGACGGACACACGGACACACGCACGGACAGATGAAGCGGCGACTATGTGCTCCCCCAAATTTTTTTGGGGGAAGAATAAATATAAATATTTTAATGAACATGTATAGAATGTATACAAACAAGCAAAATATTATCCATGAATAAATAAAACCCAAAAAATATCATTTCGGTAATAAATGGTCAAAAATATTAAAGCATTTATAAAGCGTTGCATCGAAACTATTTAATCATAGCATTTTTTTTAATTCTAAATCCATAACGTAATATTGGTTTCTACTAAGATATTGCCTTAATTCAGTCCCGCCCTTGAATCCCGACAAATTCTTTATGTAAACCGTTACTATACGATTAATTGACGAAGAGCTACACACGTGTTCTGTTCTCTTTTCAAAATATTTCCGATAATTGCATGTTTAGCCACTAAATTCATTTCATGGCGTTAAAAAATAATTACGATTCTGTGAAAAAATTCCTTTAAATATTATGATTAATTATATTGTTTATACGGACAAAAGCCCATCGCGCAGCGGCAGTCGTTGACCATCGGTACATATTTTTTTTTACATAACCATATACATACCTATGCAACTTAAATTTTTCGTCCCGCATAATCTATTTTCGCGATGCTATCAATGGACATTTAAGCATCATACCAACTTCGCCATATGCTATATCATATGTAAATACATACATCTAGATACAATGTAAAAATGATGCCATTATTTTGTGGTAAATTGTACAAAATATTAATTGTTTTCTCTGCTAAAATACATGCTGCCTCTATGTGTTTATGCTGTTTCTGTTTCCCGGCCTTAGCCATATGGGTATAAGCCAGAGACGGTAGCAATTTCCCGATCTCATAAATAAGCAAATTGTACGTGTGGAAACACATCACTATCTAAAGATTAGACCTAAAACCAATAATCAAATACTTTTGGGATTCTACACCGAATGCTCATTTAGATTTGATCTTAAAAGTAAGATTGTGAATTTTGCAGAAAATCAGTGGGGATAAGAGGCACTATATGATAACCTTATTTTTGTATTTAAATGTTTCTTACCAAAATCATTTAAATTGTTCAAAATCAACCAGAGCAGGACATTTACATTACGTCTGTATCATTTATCAAATTTCATGTTTGATTTGGGTTTCCCGTTTTTAGAAGCTTTCTGCCAATCGCTGTGCATCAGACAAGCCATTCCGTGCAGAAAAAATGACAGGTTTGGTTTGCAAAAATCAACAACTGAGGTATTACTGAACCAAGAAATAAAGTAACTAGCCATGGTAAATATTATGATATTAGATCTAAAGGTTTAGACATGTAAAACGATTTTTTCATCAATCAATAATATGATTTAAATGTTTTGTTGAATTACCTTTTCATTTAAAAATATAATTTGTAGACATAATGTCCATATATTTATTTTAATGCGTGGTTATCCAATTAGCTTTGTCCGTAAAATAGGTAGCAGCTTCTGATCATATTACTTTGCATTTCCACACTTAATGTTTGAGTGGAAGCGATGTAGGGAATGCAATAACTTATATGTAACAAGCAAATGTTACATTCACGTTCTTTTTCAAGAATGGACAGAATATTTTTACTTGGCTCGAGTACAGTAAACCCAATCAGCGGCTAACGTTGCGAAATGATTTGGGACTTTTTTGACCGTTTTGAATCATGAATTAGTTAATTAATATTTCATTAAAATAAACATTAAACATATAGTAGACATATTTTTATCGGTTTTAATCGAACATTAAACACGAGAAAATCATAACATATACTAATATTTTGACGTTTTACTTTTCTCGTATTGTTTATTTTCATTTACGACATTCAATACACTATCGTCTGTGACGTCATAATTGAAATATCGCCATTATACTGCGCAGAGCAAACAAAAGAGGAACGTCTGGTTCATCTGTCAGAGTCTCGTACATTATACATTTCTTTCTTTCATTTGTCAAAAATATAGTTTCATAGACAATTTTCCAATGGCACAAAGTCCAACAAGTGGAGCCGTCAAGGCTCTACAGCTCGAATTGAAGAAAATTGTTAGCGAACCAGTTGAGGGTTTTAGAGTGAAATTACTTGACGATGAGAAGTTATTCGAATGGGAAGTAGCAATATTTGGGCCTCCTGGAACACTGTACGAGGGCGGCTACTTCAAGGTATAGCATTCCAGAATATAATTTAAAAGACAATTTACAAAGATCGTGTGTATGTTAGATGGATTTAAAAAAATTGACATTCACTTCCTTTGTTTTCTTTGTTACATATTTCCTTGTTCTTGGGAATGACATATATCAGCTGTTGTGTTTTTTGGGTATATAATTGATTGAATATTTATTGAACTTTGCTATTATTTTCAATATACTTTAAAGAAATCTAATTGTTTGTCCGAAAAAATTTGCTTAACAACAGATATTTTTATTAATCAATATAAAGTAAACATGTTATGAAAAGTACTTAATTTTTATGGGTCTTATCATGCTTATGAGCCCTTTCTAGTGTGAAACTTCAGCCCATATGACCTTGAACTCCTACAGGGCGTTCTACCAACAAAACCTAGCATCTGGTTTTGAGCCACTCAAAAAACACTTGTCTCCAGCAGGCTTTTCACATAGTTCAGCACTTCCATAAGCGGACGTCCGGGTGCAAATTACACTAAAAAACTATGCAGCGATTTTCCTCCTTCTTTATAAAGTACCGGTAAACGGCACTTTCCCAATTACGAAAAAAATACAAATTTCCCAATTTAAAAAAAAAAAAAAAAAAATATTTTTTTTTTTTTTTTAAGCAACATTTAGTTAGTTTCCCTTTGCAGCTCTATAGCTTAAACCTAGGTTTATATAATATTGACAGCTTGAAAACACTTGGTTATCAATTTTAAAGTATTTGGGAGCAAAAAATCAAATACACCAATTTCCCAATTTGAGGTTTTCACGACTCGATTTTTCCCAATTTTGAGGTTTTCACGACTCGATTTTTCCCAATTGGACCGGTACAGGTACTTTTCCCAATTGGACAAGGAAAATCGCTGCTATGTCCAGGGGTTTTTTTTAGAGAAAAAGGAAGACGCTGGGTGAAAGGGGAAAAAAGAGTACGAAAGAGACATATTAGGGGAAAAAATAAAAATTGTTCATTTCAATGTTTATAACTCATCAAAAAAGGCATGTCTCTGTCCTTTTTGTTTTTAAACACATTTAACATGTATTAAAGTCAAAGTCCATAACATAGTTGCAGGTGTAGATCTAATAATGGGAAATATTTTCAACTATATTTCTGTACTGGGGCTGGGGGGCGATGTCAATTTTGTGATTTCAATTTCATGATGAATGGGTTGACTATCTTGATCTGCTACAGTATTGGAAGGGAAAGGAGCGGCAGCTGCCGATTTTCTACTTTCACTTTCACAATGTTCGATGTTGATTACCTCAGAATCCTGCTGGGTTTTAACGGTTTTCGATGATTCTTTCTTAAAAAATGCCTCGATGCGTTCAGTATCTTCGTCAGAGCGTTTTATTTTGTTTGTGTAAGAACGCCAATTGTGAGACATTTTTGTCTGTTTTCACGTTTATATCTTGGCTTGCATATATCCGGATGAAAATTCGACTGGTTTCCGGTAATTAAATGACGAAACACCCTTCTCGCGCAAGACCGGTATCCAGTAAAATAGTCACATGATTATTACGATTAGTTGCCCAGTTTACATGACGTAATTTAAGAGCTATATTTAGAATAACTGGGATTCCCAGATTTTTTGTGTTAGTCTGGAGAGAGAGAGCGAGATCGTTGTACATGGTGCAAATTGGATAATTGTCGAATGCCCAAAGGAAAAATAAACATTTCTTTGAGAGAAAATATTATATTTTGGTGAAAAATGATATTTTTGGTGGGGAAATTGTATTTTGAGGGGAAAAATTCTGGTAGGGGAAGACGCCGAATATCAGCGTCACTTTCTTAGTAAAAAAAAAACCCTGATGTCGTACGTCGACTTTACAGATGGCAGCAGTCCCTCAGACATTGGATATTCGGCACATACACTGTTTTCTAATACTCAGCACGTACAAATCTTAACAGTAAATCTGGTTATTCACTCCGTTTACTCTGCATCGGAGCTACTACATGTACATTTCATGAATTTCTCAGCAAGACCAAAATAGATTTTTCCAACTTTCAATCAATTTCTTGTAGGTATGGCATCAGCCAATCAGCACTCAGGCAGCCTTATATATGCCGAACCCATGTGAAGGTGTTTACACTAACTGTACATGTCTCAAATCTATACTAACCTTCATTTGTATCTCAACGACTGAAGCGAAGTAGATACAGCTAAAACAACTTGTTTTTAGTTTGAGAAAAAGTTTCACTTTTTACAAAAATGCCCTTCAAATTTTTAAACCAAAAGAAAAAAGATCTTAGCTTTATCTGCACTACGAAGTTTTTATTTAGCAATCAAATATCTAGTCCATGCTTTCCCCCGGTAGTAATGATGTGACGTTGTACAAATTTGTGAATAATGAAACCTTGCAATTGCTTTTGGATAACAAATTTGATTATACACATTTAAAAATACTTACGTTACCTATGCTAATTCAAACATATACAATAAACGGAAAGAGGCTTTTTTATTCTCAGAAATTCACTTTCAGGTTTGCAACTATTTATGAAAGTAAAATTCAGTTGTTGATTGGTGGTGCTTGATGCTGGCACATCGTGTCACGTGGTTCATGCATATATAATGGGAATTTCCTGATCCCACAATTCACATCGTATATTCACTTAAATGGTTGGTGATTTTGTTTATGAAATTCTTTAACACATTTATTGTCAATATTAAACATATTTTGATTATGAACATATAAATCGTTATTATACTGGATTATGGGGTAAAAGATAAGAGTTGCAGTATGTTTGTTTTGAGAAATCAACACTTTCGGTAGCGTTGTCTTAAAAACTGAAAGAAAAGTGGAATTTTCAATTTTATGTCTGGGAAGTCCATAATTTAAGGCTTATACATTCGCCGTGGCATAATGGAATTATGGATATGGACATATATAATATATTTAATGGTGTCTGCCTAGCGACCGGGAGGTCAGCCTCAGGGGTTCAATCCCCACTCGGGAAGCGTTCTCTAGATCTTCCCCAAAGACACTAAGAACTGGTTATAGGCCCAGGAAACGGACTGAAGAGACACACACGTTGATGTCATTGATACCAGCTATTGTGTTTGTTAGGATGTATTTACTATTACATGTTGATTGAACATAAATTGGACATATTTTTTTACGTGGTTTTGCCTTTACAAGGAAGAACTTTTGAGCAGTATGTATGTACGTCTAAAACCTCAAAGCATTCAAGAAGAACTAGCATTTACCCAGGAATTCAATTGGCAATACAGCATGGTAGGCAGTTTGCACGGAAAGTGGATGTGCCCCCAGGTCTTGCGCATGTCTGTAAAAAAAATCTACATTATGTAGTTATAAATCAAAATCTTCACTTTTGAGGTGGTATAAAAACAGAACTTTTGCTTTTCTTATCTATTTATTTTTCCTCCATTTAATTCACATATTATGATAACACTCAAAATGATACAACAGACAATAAATTGCAATAGTGGATGTGAAAATAACAACATCAGCACACTTTTATGTATAATTGATTTAAAATATGATTATCCCTTACTCGAATCATGTATCCCACTTACACTTATTTTGGTATTGTAATTTTTTTTTTCTTTTAAACATACATGTAGTTATGTAACAAATGTCTTAAAAGTGAAACACCAGCTGCAAGAGCAATAGACAAAAACCTTATTATTTGATGCCGCCTTTTATTTATGGCAAGGAACCCATTGCCAAACAGTGTGAAACAAAACTAGACAAAATGCACACACATACATGTACATAACAAAGAACAAACATTAACAAAACTGGGTGGCCATCTTGGAACAGTCAATTCAAAAGCTCTTGAGGCTTAAAACAGTTTTAATGAACTCCAAACTTCAAACTTGGCTCTTAAATATACATAATTTGTAAAGCATTTAAGTGTACATAAAAATTGATCTCATATAGGGATCTAGGCAGGCTGAAAAAATGGCAGGCAAAAGACAGTGAGCACCCAAGCCATTCACATATCCCTGAACAATGATGACAAAGATGCATGCAAATGAAATCTGAGAGGGGCCTAATCATATTTCAGTTCAACATTCAATCCACATACAATTTTACCAGTTTGTGGAGATAACTAAATCATATTTTTCAAGCTACGCAATAGAAAATAAACATAATATTATCACCTTGAAATTAAGTCAGATTCTTTCTTTTGATGTCCAATGTTTCACTTTTTCTTGAGTTATTTGCCCTTTAATCTAGCTGACAAAGCAGGGGGGCTATTTTTCAGGTTTTTTGCACAGCTCAAGTTATGAGATTGTATAAAATGTAAGAACTGAAACATAATTATGACAGCGGACAATGCAATACAACACACATTTATTTGTGAGAACAGATTTTTTAAATTTCTAATTACATTTTATGTCTTCATATTTTCTATCAATAATTGCAGTTTTTCAATTAAATTGAAAAAATGCATTTTTTAAGACTTTCAATACTTGTAGTAGAATTTATTTAAATCGGCATCCTTCCAGAATATTTTTTACAGGTATCTTATAAACCTTATAAATACTGGTAATAAATAATAAGAAGTGAAGTTATGTTTTTTATTTAATAAAACCCTTAAAAAACACTCGCCTCTTTGTGAGGCTACTCTTGCTTTCCAGAGATTCCATGCATTGAAAACCTTGGGGCTTATAATAACCAGACAATACAGTATCTATTGAAGATAACTATTGTTGATTCACCACTTGCATTATTAGCAAGGACAGTAGCTGATAAAAAGTGTGCTATGTGCCTGTGCCAACATGTTTTCACATCAGACTGCATGAACCGACAGGCATTGCATTTAGTGTTGTACATATGACAAAGGGACGCAACTTAGGTAAGTTCTCCCAGCTAGATGAACTAAGAGTTACTTACCATTGCAGGCCATTATGAAGTTCCCACATGACTACCCATATGCTCCACCCAGTGTGCGATTCGTCAACAAAATGTGGCATCCAAATGTGTATGAGGTATGCATACATTTTGATTGTAAAATCTTAGCTTTGTTAAGAAAAAACTTTGGGTTGAAATGTTTTTTTTAATGATCAATAATTCAGTGGAAATTTTATCTGAAAAATTGGGAAAATGAATATTTTCATAAGTAATTAATGTCATATTAAGGCTAAATTTTATCTTCTTTCATCTCTAACTGATAAGCAGAATATTTAAAGTACATTATAGCTATTAAATGAAATCATAGTTACAAAAGTTATCATTTTAGGTACACGTAGTCTAATAGAATGTTATCAGTTTTCATGAATCTGTAAAATGTAATACGATGTTTAGTGCACCTTAGTGTAAGAACTGATAAGGGCTTATGTTTTGTCCTCCAAATCTCATTGAACTGTGGTGACATTATTACTATAGTACTCTCCTTAACCTTTTGTGTACACATCAATACTTGAAAGTTTCTATCATATGTTGCAGAATGGAGATGTGTGTATATCGATCCTGCACCCTCCAGTGGATGACCCTCAGAGCGGAGAGGAACCTTCTGAGAGATGGAACCCCACTCAGAACGTCAGGTACACTTTAACAGCTTCATTTCTGAACAGTTAGAACACTGAGTTGATTTGGTCTTGTTTAAGCTGATTTCCCTCCTTTTAGCTGATTTCCTCCTTTTTAGCTCGGCTGTTTTCGGAGAAAACCCGAGGTATTGTCATCGCCAGCACGTCGTCTGGCGTCTGCCCTCCACGTCGTGCTAAAACCTTAACATTTGCTCTAAAATCAAAGTGCTTCCACCTACAACATTGAAACTTCATATGTAGCTGCACCTTGATGAGTTCTTCACGCCACACCCATTTTTGGGTCACTAGGTCAAAGGTCAAGGTCACTGTGACCTCTAATATAAAACTTTAACATAGATGTAAATTCATCTGCAGTATCCCTACAAGGCTACATGGTGGACATGTACATAATAATTTCTCTTTTGATCTCAAACAATTATGATTCAAATTCAATGACACTTTTATTTTCAGCATTGCTCCTAGGTGGACATGCATATACTTCGTGTAGAATAATGTTTCAGGCATTTATTGCTTTTAAGAAATAATATGACGCGTTCTAATAGATTATATGTTTCTGTGTCACACAACAGGAAATAATGATTTGATTTTTATGCAAATTTATATGCAGTTTTCCTGCAGGATTTAAATAAGCATATTGTCATTATGTTGTGCTCCAGGGAATTCTTGCCCTTTTAACAATAAATTCTTATCTGCTCCATATACAATGTATCTTAAATCTTTTGAAGATTTTCATGAAATTTGGCATCAATGTTTAGGTCATTGAGACAATGCACAGAAGGAATGATAGTCATGCCTAATCAAGGTCAAATTTAAACTTGAAACTCCAAGGGTTGAGCCTCTTTTGATTCCAGTCCATACCTTTCATGACTATTGAAGAATTTTCTCGAAATTCAACCTCAATTGTTGAGGTCATTGCATGATTTGCAGAAGACTCTAGTCGGTCACGCTGGCTCAAATAAAAAGGTCAAAGAAATTTTGGTGGGGTACAGCCAGAGCTCCAGATATTTTTTCAGCCGAGGGGTATTTCACTCATTGAATTTTTCATTGATGAGTAAAATCAAAATCCAATAATTTTAGTGAGTATTTATGTTCAAAGGATTACAATTAATAATAAATTGTACATATAGTGTTAACTCGCTATAACAAGCAGTCTTGTACACAATAGAGCAATACATTTTGTTTTACACAATGATTTAACAGTTGTTCTATTGTTTTGCCTTTGGCTTATAAGCAGCCATTAATCTCTTTTTCCGTCTTGATTTGGCAAGCCACTGTTTAGCACACACTGTACAGCCACGATCAAAATCTTCTAAGCTCGGTCCACACAACTTGTTTATTATATGTGTATTTCGGCTGCCATTTAAAAAGTGCTTGAAGGAAAAAGGTTTTTCACAAGAGATGAACTGATGGCAAAAATTAAATGCTTGAAGTTGGGCGATTAGGGTTTTATCGAATGTGATGTCAAATGTTTTCAATATAAGCGTATATCAAATCTCAACAATGTAGCGGTGAGCCCGTTGTGTCAACATCGGCATTTATCGTGGACCAAAATGAAATGATACCATTCTGAGGAGTAAATTAGGTTGGAAGCCACATTCTATACATACATGTAGATGGTCATGTCACTACGTTTTTACCGGTGTGGACACAATGAAAGGAACCAGTCATGTTTACATGAATTTATATGCATGTATAAACGGCAAATATGCATTGAAATTGCACACGATGCGTAATCCGAATTAAGCCAGGAGATTTTTACTCAAGAAAATTTTAAGTCATGCGTATTTTCTATTTTTCATGTGTATTTTACGCAAATACGCATCTTATCTGGCCCGCTGGGTACAGCTGTATCTTTTACTGCCTTTTTCAAGAAGTGTTCAGTGATTTTTTTGCTTGTATTTGTTAAAGCCTGTGCCATTTGAATTGGGAAAATTAGCGCGATAAACTGAGAAATTGGGAAAATAGCGCGATAAACCATGAAATTGGGAAAATTAAGCATTATAAATATGATTATAAGTAACAGAATTAATATTGTTTTTAAGTGCATCTTCAGGGGGTTTTCTTGCCATTTTGGGAAAAGGAGTCTGGTGTAATTAGGATTTTTTTTAATCAATAAAAGTGGCATTTTTGGGAATTATTTATGGTCAAAAAGGACTAAATTAAAGATATATATTTTGTAGGAAAAAATTTAATTTTTTAAAAATTAAGTTGAGATCTAGAGTTAAGAAATCATAATTAAGTCATAAGAGATTTCTTTCATAAAAAAAATAATTGGGCTTTTTTTGGGAAATTTTGGTCAGATTTTTTGGGAAAAAACATGGAATTTTGCGATTGGGAAGCAGCCGAAAATTTGTGGTAATTTTGAGCAAAAAAATCACTGGTGTTAACTCATTAACTTGTAAAATATCACTACATGATTTATTTTCCAGCACCTTTTGTAATGGAAGGAAATTTATTAAAATGTGAACAATTAAAGGCAATCATTTACAAAGAATAACATAATTTTCATGATTTTGATTGTCTGTTAAACCCTCTTTAATACTTTTTTCAGAACTATTTTGCTCAGCATAATTTCCTTACTAAATGAACCGAACACGTTTTCACCTGCCAACGTTGATGCGTCAGTCATGTACAGGAAGTGGAAAGACTCACGGGGAAAGGACAAGGAATATGAGACTTTGATAAGGTATGCTAGGAGCCGCAATGTCTTCAGAATGATTTACAAGAAACAATGGCTAGCCTAGCTGTGACATGCATAGCAATCTTGGCTTCTTACCTCAAACTACCATTTTAAGTATTTTACATAATTTTGATTTTAAAAATGTTATCCTGTAGTAAATGACCTGATGAGTACAAATGAATAGCTTTTGTAGCCCATTGCATATGAAACAAGACATTTAAACATTCACGTGCAATGTCTTGTACATAGACATTTAATCTTTATGTTAATTGCGTCATCTTTAATATTTCTTCATGAACCATTTTTTATGAGTTAACAAAGACCTGCACAAGTGAATGCCAAGTATTGCATTTCTTTTACAAATTTGAGGACTACTCTCAAAGATAACTAATGCTTTTTTTATTGTCTCACAGAAAACAGGTGCTTCAAACTCGCGATGAAGCCGAGAAGGATGGAGTAAAGGTTCCAATGACATTGCAGGAGTACTGTGTTTCCACTGCACCGAAAAATGAACCAAATGATGTAGACTTTTGCGATTATGACTATGGTGATGATTGTGATGACGATGATGATGAGGACAACATGTATTATGATGATGATGATGACTCTGGGAACGAGGAGTCGTGATTCAACGTCATTCTAGTTCCATCATCATTTGTGAATACAGCATTCAAATTGGAATAGATGTGTTTCTTTTTACTTTTTCTTTTCTGAAGACCTTGAATGGTTTGCATTAGAAATATGCTGAATTCCAAAAGTCTTAGTCGGGTAAATGTAAGACATACAGGAGGTAGTGCAGGTAATAGGTCTTAGTAACAGACTTGAAAAATGCCTTGCTACATTTCTCATATTGTCACGTTCAAGTACAAGTTTTATTGGGCTTTGGTTTTATGCGTTAAGTTTAAAAGTATACAGACATTGTTACAAATTTTCTTTCAGGGATTAAAAATGCATTTTTTTACAGGATAAAAAGTTTCCAAACGCTTTTTAAATGACATTTAAGTTTACATAATTGAAGGGTCCTTTGTAGCTTCTTAAGCTGTAGATAAACTGTAAATTGTTTTATATTCCAGTATGTGTTGGATTATACCCAATTTATTGACACACATTGCCATTTGTTTACCCCTTGCTTGATGCTTTATACTGGATTAACCAGGTCTGTCAGCTGATTTGTAGGCGAAGTACTTTCAACAAAATTTGCGTGCATGACTTTGTTTCATATGATATAAAATTGTGAAGTGCAATTTTCACTGCTGTTGGCTAAAAATCACAAAAATAATGCCCCCTTTCAATATAGAATTTGTATGATGTGATCGTGAAGACATGCTACATATAACTAGATGTAGTGTTATTAGAAACCAGAACCTCTATTAACAGCTTAACTGATATTCATTTTCCCTTCTTTAAGTAATGACCCAGGTGCAGACTTCAAATTTGGGGAATTTTTGTTTCCTCTATGGCTAAGAAGGGCACAAATGGCAAGATGCGTTTAATTTTTGTTTAAATATTGCCATATATACATGTCATATTGGTTTATATATTCAGAAATGTAATAAGTACATATTGTGATTCGACTTCTGGAAAAGATGACTTGTCTTAAATTTTGTATAAAGAATCTCAGAAATTTTAAAAGATGTTTTTTCACTGGTGAGATTCTGCTCTAATTCTGCTCCACACAACACTCGTGAAAATAGTTACGTACAACTCATTTTTGTGTTTTTATGACTTGTTTGATTTTCACAAACAATGTCTGCAAATAGTAAGTGCATCCTTTTTCATATGATACATTTTCTGAGTCTGTCAATGTCAAGATTGTTTACCATACTTTTTGAAAGAGGAGAAAATAACTTCAACTTGAAATGGTTGTTTAAATTGTGAAACAGATTTGGAATTTTAAGAAGTTAATTTTGGGAAAATCAAAGTAGTCTTAGCTTAATGTGTTTCTTTTCGGTGAATATATTATTGCCATATTGTAATTATTGATAATGTTAAACTATTGTATTGTTTTCATTTAGTTGAGTTGTTTGAGTATTTTTTATGTTATATTTATATTTATTTTCAGTATTTATTTGTGCTTTTAATTGTGTTTGCAAGTGAATTTTCTGTTTGTTAATACCCTGTAAAACTTCATATGTTCGCTAATTGCATGCCGAGAGAACCTTTGGGTACTTAAAAGTGGTATATCTGTGGTGTTTCCCAGAAATATTGACACATATAAAACTGTTAAATATGACAACTTCATAAACAATAACATATTGGTATGAATATTACAAAAACATGTAAACAAAGCTTTAAGTACTGACCTGTGGAAATGTTCTTTGTGACCTTTGCTTGTACATCAAATTGTTTGCCAACTATTTATAGAAAGAATGCCATTGTATTCAACAAATATTACAAAAATTGCTCTTAATCTTCATTTTTACATCACATTGTAATGTCATCTCCCATGGATGTGTCCCTTTAATGCCCCAAAAACTGTCTGCATTGCTGGTGATGGATTGTACTGCTGTTCACACATTATCCAAATATTTGTAATATTTCAAGCTTTTTTTCGAATGCTAGGACATATCTAGAAAAAGGGAGATTGTTTCAAGCATGTATAATTTCAAAATAATCAAACCAAAAAACAAATCTATTTTTCATTTATATAGTACACATTTATTCATGATCTATATAGTAGAAAGTTTGGAAATGTGTGCTTTTTATTGAAACAGCTGTATGAGCTTGTAACTTTGTGTACTTGCCCTACCAAATAATAGTTTTTTATTACAGATTCCAGCAATATTTACCTGTCAGGTTTCTCAAGCAAGTGTGTTGCAATGAAAACTTGAAATCAATTGAATTTTATGTGCTCACACTTTTGAATCTTTACTGCTGTGAAACACTATATTATCATTTAATGTTTATTTGGAATTAGACATCAAACTCAGAATGGACGTCATTTTGGTTATTTTCTCACACAAAATTGTGTTCATTTCATGTTCTGTATGTATGTATGCTTGACATATTATGTATATGCTTTAGTTCTAGTATGACTGTTTTTCTTTACTTATTGTAAATCTTTGAAACTGTATTTTTAAACTGTGTTCAAACGTGCATAGAATTGGTTTCATTTTTATTGATTTCTTTTTTAATCCATACAAGCATATACAATTTTTGGGTAAAAGCAGTTAATTACGCAATTCTGTATTCAGGTGGCTATTTTACTTAAATTTGTCAACATAAATAAATACAACAGGTACAATTGCATATACATATATTATTGTTGAATACACATATTTTATTTTTTGCTTTATGTATTATTCCAATTCCACATAATACATTGGTTTATGTGATATGTAATAATTAACAACCACAAAAACGCTGTGTGTCCGTGTGCATAATGTATGACATGTATTTGTTATTAAGTCAGTCATTTTGCATTTACCTGACACATTACAAAGCTCAATACTGTCCATTCTCAGTTGCAATCCTATCCATCTACCTTATACAGAGCAGGCCTTTATTTCTCCTCTTGTCAGCTGATTTCCACCTGAGTGTCAATTTTGATTCACCTACACTGCTTATATGTAGCTTTAATAGATGTGCATCGCTGTAACCCACTTAATTCAAGTAAGCCATGCTTCTTGATTGACAATTGGATATTTGGCTAGCAAAGAATGAGAATTTGATTTTTTTTGTCCATTTATGCTGGAAAATTGAAATTCGCGTTTTCAAAGCAGCTACAGTGCAGTGGAGTTTTTGTCATATTTTCCATAATCAATTTAAATGTCCTTTGCTGATAAGACTTTTAACGGGCATATAAACGTGCAGTTTAAATTCATTGTAACTATTTGGCAATAAATATTTATATTTATTATGAAAACAAAGTTTTGTCCCTGGTTTTATGATGTATTGACAACGGAATATATACCGTAAGTTGTGGCGATGATAGATGGTTTAAATAATGACGACATTTGGTCGACTCCGTAAGGAGGGTGGGTGGGTTATTTTCCTCACCAAGGTATTTCCAATGTCATCATCCTGAAAGAAAAGATGTTTAAAACTTTAAAATCTGAATTTATTAACTTGATTATTTAAAATCAGAACAACTCGAAACTGCAGTTGTAAAAATGTTTTCATTTTGTTTATTATTTGCTGGTATGAATGTGTACGTTTTAAAAGTTATTTGTGTAAGTGAGAAGACATAATGTATTGATAGTCGTTTTGCACCTTAAATGTTGCATGTCTAACTCTGTGTTGACGGTTTTAACTGTGCAGAAATTACACTGAAATACAATTAAATTGTATCGAAAGTTGGGCACATTTTCCTGTATTTCTTTTCCCCACATTGGTCATTCAATCAGAATCGTAATGGTGGTCCGGAAATGTACCTGCACATTTTGGGCAAAAATTGAACTATGTCGCACCCACATTTCTTTCTGTATCATCAAGTACACATTCAGGTCATTTAACTCTTTTCAGTGCGGGAACCGAATTTTAAAGGCCTTTGCAAACAGTTTGGATCCAGATGAGACGCCACAGAACGTGGCGTCTCATCTGGATCCAAACTGTTTGCTATTCTGATAGTATTCTTTGAAAAAAAATGAAGAAAATGCTTATTTTACAAATTCAGCAGACGACATTTTAGCAGACGACAAATTTCCCAGCATGCAAAGGGTTAACTGTGAACGTTTGAACAAAATCAGCCCAGTATCCTAAGAGGTGTTGAAAACTGAATATTATATGATAAAAAAGCAGACACACCGGCCATATTTTGCCACAAGTGGTCAGCAAAAATACCTTTCTGTATTATCATCTACAATTTTGAAGTCATTCACCTGTGAACGTGTGAGGGAGATCCACTAAAAGTCTGAAAACAAGCTTTCGGGACGTGAGAAAAAACTAGAACAAAGGACCATAAATCTGCCAAAATGTGGCATGGCCAAAATCCTTTCTTTGCGATAAATACACAAAGGCCATCGTGAAAACTTAAGCAAGATCCACCTAGTAGCAGGGACGAACGACAATACGGACACGTGCAATTCTTTTTACCTTCCACTTCGTCGGGGGTATGATACCTTAATGTTTATACCCACATTCTTCATGGTAATGCAACCTAAGGAAAGCGTTTTTTCGACCTTGGTAGGTCACACCGCCATTATAAATCGTCCGGAAAAAGGCAGTTAAAGCCATTTAATTTCATCTTTTGTTCATTTTTTTTTTGTAAAATTCAAAAGGAGTGTGATTTTGGTATTATTATATGGTCTTTTGAATAAGCATGTGAAGAACTTTTATTTTACTTAAAATGGTCTTTAATTGGCTAAATTTCTGGCGCTTGAGGGGGGGGGGGGGGGCTCCCATGCCCTCCCCAAACCAGCGCTTTTCCTGGACCGACTGTTAAATAACAGTGCCATTCTTAGTGATATTTTTGAACACCTTCGAAAAAGTGATCTTTTTTTTAATTGAAAAATGTTTATTGGTCCGTCAGATGGTCGGTCTGTCCTGAGATCTTTACGTTTCTGCATGATATATGGAGAATGTTTTGGCAAACGATCATGTAAGTTGATATGCTATATACTGGAGGGGGAAGGAGAAATTCTCAAATTTGATGTCAATCTGTCAGAAGTTTCATAGAGACATGTAGCATAGAGATTTACGGTGAGTTATCACCTGAACATTTATACATAATTGACGGCGCTTTGACATACGATCACCCAATATCATATGCTGGATAATCGGGAGCATTGTAAGACGTCTTACAACGTTATTGTCAAAAAGTCATAGTACAAGGTCACGGGGGCTTGCACCAGATAACTTTTTTTCTACTCTCTTAGTCCTCTTCGCCCCTGTCGGAGCATAGGGCCCGTAAATCCTCATGTTGTGTTGCTGTGGTTCGGGTTTCTGTAGCGTAGTTTGTTTTCCATGGTCGGGGTGCTGGCCCTGCGCACAACCCTAGCCCTTTTTTCATCCGGGCTTGGGACCGGCATTGGCGGAGTTCCCATACCGTTTTGTCTCTGCAAGATATTCAGAGAACGCTTGGGCCTTCATATCTGTGTGCACGTTAAGCAGTCAAGGGTATGCTGGTCTTAACCCATTTATGCCTGGTGGACTCTCCCATCCTTCTTAATTGGATCAATTTATTTCCAAAATTAGGGATTTCTAGTATATTTATTTCTATATTTAGATTATTTCTTACAGAAATTCCATTAAGCAAACAGCGCAGACCCAAATGAGACGCCGCATCATGCGGCGTCTCATCTGGGTCTACGCTGTTTGCCAAGTCTTTTTTTCTAGACGCTAGGCATAAATGGGATAATACAAGAAATACCCCTATTGCATTTGAAATAAAGTGATCATAGGTGAAGGTGTACGATATTAACGTATTTTAACAATTGTCCGCATATCGATCGACTGTTAGTCGTGGTTTGTTTAACAGACGTGTCTTGTTATACTAGTAATGAATCTGTGTACATGCTTTTAAGTCTTTAAATGTATGTTTAGTATTGTTTTACATCGCCTACATATCTTGAATGAATGGAACGACATTACGATTTAAATTGGTGTAAGTCGAACAAAAACACGACTTGTATCATTTATTGCATCAATAACTCGTATGAACAACAAAACTGAAAAAATAATGTTTCCCTTAGACGGTATACGTCGGTATTAAGCGTCGCACCGGATGTAATAAACGGTACCGTTGGTCAACGTGCTTAATTTGGAAACCTTTAAAACCGCGATCTATATCCCGTAAAATCGTAGATTTTGTCAAGTATGCTGCAAAACTATTCATTGAGATAATGTTATGCCTTAGAACGCGATTCCTTTTAGCAGAATAAAAAAAAAAACACTAAAATCGAGTTTTTTTGCGCATAAGAAATTATTTTTTTATCGCCGAAAAACTTCAGACATATCGTGAACACCATGTAAATATGATATGTAAAACGTTTTCTGACAAAACAATAAACAAAATCTTAGGAACGACAATAAGATGCGCTTTAATGAAGTTCGTTGTCTGTTGACAACATTTGAGTCGCGTTCTGAGAAAACTATGCATAATGCATGTGCGTAAAGTGTAGTCCCAGATTTGCCTGTGCAGTCCGCACAGGCTAATCAGGGACGACACTTTTCGCTTTTTCGTTTTAATGAAGTCTCTTAATAACCAAAATCAAATTAAGGCGGAAAGTGTCGTCCATGATTAGCCTGTGCGGACTGCACAGGCTAATTTAGGACGACACTTTACGCACATGCATTATGCCCAGTTTTCTCAGAACGCGACTAATTTATTTTGTGTATTCGAAGAGCGACGTACGCGTTGTTTTTACAATCGCACAGTTAATAGATCTCGGAAAGTCAGGGTGTGTTCGCGCGTGCGTGCGCAAAATTTGCGGTATGTCAAACATTTGTAAGGTGGTGGATGCAAACGTGTTGAAATGTTTGTTAATTATTTAAAAACACAAAGTGAAAAGTTCGAAAAAACTTTTTAAATAGATACCGGTTTGACGATTAGTTTGGCTCGACTTTTCACAGATTAGTCCGAACTATGTAATTCCTACACATTTCGGTGCCGGTGTCCGCGTAATGGTTGAGGTAAACGTGTGCCATCTTTATTTCACTGTGTCTACTGTAGGCATTTAACTGAAACTTCACGTATGGGTCATTGAGTGAGGTCACTGACCAAGTTCCACAAGTCTTACCAGCAATTTAGCAGAATTATGCCCCTTTTTGGACATATGAAAAAGGTAAACATGCAACATCTCAATATCAATGTTCCTACAGCACGTATTCAATGGAAACTTTACACTTGTGTTAGGGATCATCGTTTGAGGTCATTGGCCAAGTTCCATAATTCTGACCTTCAATTTGCGATTGCAATGTCCCTTGTCAGCTTACCGCAGCACGAAGTTTTCATGGTGGACTATTGTGGTAGGTGGACGTCTGGCTACCGTCGTCAATAACTTGCGTCAAACGACATCTCTTAAACCGCTATATACTGATTTTCATAAACATTCCTCGAGTGATCCTTGCTTGACAATGTTTCAAAGTTGTTAAAATCGGTCCGGGGTGCTGCATGTGTAGGTCACCAGAGCTTAAATAGATTTTAATAGTGAAACTTAACAAATATCATCTTACACGGCAAACAATTGAACTCCAGAAACTGTATCAGGAGAGAAATTATTGTTCTTATCTACTTCTTTTAAAATTGAAAATCAGTTCAACAGGTAAAATGATTAAAACTGGGATCATGGCCATGAAAAGGTCAATACAAGTAATCAGACAAGTCAAACCTTACACTACTCCAATATTAATCTAAGATCCAACGCGCGTCTGAAACGATTTTAATCAAATATCATAAAGACTTTTTCAAATCATACCCCTAACCTTCTACGCCGAATGGGTTACCGGATTTAAACATACGTTTATAGTAAATACGTTAAAAATCTTATCAGAAACCGCAAGGATAAGGGATAAAATATTTGATGTACCACATCGTATAGTGGTCCTCTGTAAACTGTGTTAATGTTATATCATACCGCTGGGGGTAAAATTTGACCACGCCCCAGGCATCACCTGTTTTATTTTAATACTTATGCTATTAAATAACTAAACAATATCGGAAACCCCAAGTCCCAGAACTAAGATCCTGTACAAAGTTTATTTAAATCATGACACTGGGATAAAAACTTACCACGCCCTAGCGATCACGTAATTTATAAAGACATATTTACTAATTGATTTTAAAATCTGAATGAACGAGCATTCAATCCGGGTATTCCGAGCGCTGCTCCAATGTTAACCGCCCATGTCCATTGAGTAATTTATTATTCGGCCAATGTACGTCTTATCTGCACAAATGAACATCTGCTATGACTAAGTAACTTCATAATGACATATTTAAGGGGCCTTTTCACAGATTTGGGGTTGTTTTGAAGTTTGTCATTAAATGCTTTATATTGATAAAATTAAACATTGGATGAACAAAGCTCCAGTAAAAAAAAAATCAAGAATAAAATTTAAAAAAGAAAGAAAAAAAGGTAACCTTCAGCAGGACTCGAACCACTGACTCCTGGAGTAAAAAATCTGCGCATTAGACCACTCGGCCATCCTTCCTTACGCAATGAAAAATGTATTTTATATTTCATATAAGCGATCCTCTTAGTTTCACAAACTATAACGACAACAACAGAACTCTCCAAATTATTCAATCGTTTTGCGTTGCAACGCTTTATAATTTTCAGGTTTTTAAATCGTCCAAAGATGCGGAATCCGGATAGTGCCATCTATAATCTCGCACTTCTTTCATCAAGGGCGACACTAGACACACGAAGCGACACTTGATCTTTTTCTTGACAGTCGCGGCGATACTTGATCTTTTTCTTGACAGTCGCGGCGATACTTGATCTTTTTATTGACAGTCGCAGCGACGCACGATATATTTAACACGATATATCGCCCTTCTGTAAGTAGCCCAAAAGGCGATATATCGTGCTAAATATATCGTGCGTCGCCGCGTCAAGAAAAAGATCAAGTTTCGCCGCGACTGTCAAGAAGAAAAATATCAAGTATCGCCGCGACTGTCAAGAAAAAGATCAAGTATCGCTTCGTGTGTCTAGTGTCGCGTTCAAAAGGCGACACTAGACACACGAAGCGATACTTGATCTTTTTCTTGACAGTCGCAGCGACGCACGATATTTTATTTTTCAAATATCGCCCATATTATCCGAATCTCGTGTATCGCGAGCTAGTTTCAGACCGCGACACTAGACACACGAAGCGATACTCGATATTTTTCTTGACAATCGCTTTCAGATATCGCTGTAATAATATCGCCTGTCCCACGGGTATTGGGCGTGTGGCCAAGGCACTTTAACACGATCAATATGTCATAAAACAACTTTTTTTCATAAAAAAAAATAAATAAAAAATGCTGATATAGTATATATAAAAATGTTTATGTAGTTGAATTTCCTGTGTCAAGAGATACCTACCTTGTTTATATATATTATATCAGAATTTTTATTTATTTTCTTTTTATTAAAAATGTTGTTTTATGACATATTGATAGTGTTAAAGTGACTTGGCCACGCGCCCAATACCTATGGCTTGACCACTGTCAGGTTTTTTAAAAGGTGTTACAGTAATTTTCAAACATTTATTATTAATACTGCTGCCATCGACTCACTTATACAAGATTATTCTAGCATTATTAAACCGAGTACAGATTTATTTATTTTCATAATAATTTTGATATATATTGACAACGATATATGTTTTAAACTATTCAGAAATTTGAACAATGGAGTAAAATTTATATCAATTTTAAGATAATATATCATTATAATCTGTATCACTTCCAATAGGATTGCAGATTTATAGATAACGTTTAACTTCAAGTAAGACATCAATATAAAACCAGAAGATTTCTTTTCAGTACATGTGTAATCATCATTTATAGGTTATCCAGATTATTGACGAGCAACATTAATGTCCAGTCTATTGATACATTAATTAGACGGTATTTTTGTTGCTGGTATTGTTTTACCTTTTAAATACCTTTTATGATGCTTTATCAAATAAATTATCGGCATAAATAAAACTGCATACAGTGCAAACAACAATTTTATAATATTCATATTGGCTAACAAAAACGCTTTTGAAGGGCGAAAACGTTTGTTTCATATTGCTTAACAGGGTTCCAGATATAATATAAATGTCTATTATATAATTATATTCAGATAAAGTTCACACTGTTACTTTTGTGCATGTCAAATATGAATTTTTAAAATGCACGCAATGCACGTTGAACCGTAGAATAAAACAACTAATAACTTAACCTTGGAAACTCTGTCTTATATTCAAAATCGTTATTCCAAGCTATTTTCCTACATCAAATATACGTGTATATAAAATATTTATGTAATATTAAATATTTATTTATGGCCAGATTGAAGTAAAAGAAGTGAATAGCTTGCTATATCAATCATATACATTTTAATTGCTGATCAGAAATAAACATAAAAAATACTATTATATCAACATATATATACATACGACATGATGTACATGCTTGATGACATGAAAATATCCCCTTTTTGTCTCCCATGATTTTTTTGAAAACCTGACAGTGGACAGGCGATATTATTACATCGATATTTGAACGTGACTGTCAAGAAAAATATCGAGTATCGCTTGGTGTGTCTAGTGTCGCGGTCTGAAATTAGACCGCGATACACGAGATTCGGATAATATGGGCGATATTTGAAAAATAAAATATCGTGCGTCGCCGCGACTGTCAAGAAAAAGATCAAGTATCGCTATGTGTGTCTAGTGTCGCCCTTCGAACGCGATATTATTACATCGATATTTGAACGCGACTGTCAAGAAAAATATCGAGTATCGCTTCGTGTGTCTAGTGTCGCGGTCTGAAATTAGACCGCGATACACGAGATTCGGATAATATGGGCGATAATTGAAAAAAATAAATATCGTGCGTCGCTGCGACTGTCAAGAAAAAGATCAAGTATCGCCGCGACTGTCAAGAAAAAGATCAAGTATCGCCGCGACTGTGAAGAAAAAGATCAAGTTTCGCCGCGACTGTCAAGAAAAAGCATCGCTTCGTGTGTCTAGTGTCGCCCTTGATGAAATAAGTGCGAGATTATAGATGACACTATCCGGATTCCGTTATATAAAGGCTATTTTACAGCATGGTAAATGTTCAGTATTACGGTTTCCTCACAAATATCATAACGTAAACGAAAATTTGCGAATATGAAACAACTTTTTTTCAATTTTGTCAATTTACCAAAACGTGAAAAAAAACTTTAACCAGCGTGGCGCTCACACTAGTTAATTAAACTTGATTTCTTAACATAAAGTATTTTACTGAGCGTCACTTTTAAAAAACAAACAAACGAAGACATAGGTTTTGATAATGCGATAGCATGGTTATATGTCAGTGAGAATATATTGTATTTATTACCGGTAGATATAAAATGAAAAACGTATTTTCGGATACATGTATTGGGTCTGCAAACGAAACTTTCAGTTTGATGTTTAGGTTGCAGGTTTGATAATCTCACGTGCCGATTAAATAAATTATTATACATTTGAATCTTTTCAGGGCATTCTAATATATGGTCGCTTACAATCAGTCTAACACGATGGTTCGTGTTAAATACAATGAACTCAGGAGGAGCACTAAACCCTTTGCATGCTGGGAAATTTGTCGTCTGCTAAAATGTCGTCTGCTGAATTTCTTAAATTAGCATTTTCTTCGATTGTTTCAAAGAATACTATCAGAATAGCAAACAGTTTGGATCCTGATGAGACGCCACGTTCTGTGGCGTCTCATCTGGATCCAAACTGTTTGCAAAGGTCTTCAAAATTCTGTTCCAGCACTGAAAGAGTTAAACTAAAGGGACTATGTGTGTTCGTTGCTGTTCGTTCACATGGAGAAATACACGAATCTTCAACATGCAGGCAATACATCTTACAAGTAGCGCATGGTTTTAATGAGTAACCAATTCTTATACAAAGGCACTCTACAAACACACAGCGAAACATGAATACTATTGGGATAATTACCACAATGCAAACCATTATGGGGCATTTCAGAAGCCTTTAAACTATGTGTCTTGTTTTTGTATGCTTTATAGTATCGGCATCAGTAAGTATAGGACAAAGAAACTCCACAGGCCCCTTTAGGACAGAAATTCTTGTTAAACTCTGATCGTCTCTTCTAGTGACGAATTGCAATTACACCCATGAAAATCATACCACAAAAGATTTACATACGCATATTTACATTTGGAAAATAGCCACATTAAGGTTTATGAGTGATGTTTTATAATTTTGCCTTATTAAAGTGTTGACAATTATCCGAGAAGAAAATCTTGATATCATTACCATTACTAGGGAAAACGTAAACAAATAATTTGATAAGAATTTAATGGCTTATCACATGTATTATTGAAAATCACCAACAGGATTGAAGAAAAATACCGCGGTAGCAGCACATTTTAAAACTACCACTAGCAACAAATTAAAATACTACCATTAAAGCTCACAATGACGCTAATAATAAATAAATAAATAATACATTTCGTATTTGTATTTATTGTCTTAACAAGTGATAATTAAGTTGAGATGAATTAACGCTAGTCTCGTTACTGATAAACTGCAATCCTATTCACACTACTTATTACTTGATACTGCATACAGTATTGCACTTTGTACTTCGATATCAACTCACGAGCATAACCACTTTTGGTTTTAATTAAACGTAGTTTCAATAACATTCAGCAATGTTGAAACAATTGCTGGGTCTAATTTTTGTTCTTCATTCGACGACAGCAATTAATTCGCGAAAGAATGTGTTGTTTTTGGTGTCGGACGACATGCGTCCTCAGTTGGGATCATACGAAGGCGAGGACTTCCCAGCACCAGTCCATCCGAAGATGCACACCCCAAACCTCGACGCTCTTGCGGGAAAGAGTCTGCTACTAAAGCGCGCGTACGTTCAAGTTGCTCTTTGTAATCCAAGTAGAACATCTCTTCTGACCAGTCGACGACCGGATACAACACACGTCTATACAATAGGACCATATTTTCGAAAGGTAGGAGGAAACTTTACAACGCTTCCAGAGTATTTCAAGATCAATGGATATGCCTCCATTGGCATGGGTAAAGTGTTCCATCCAGGGAAATCGTCTGGGGGTGATGACCCTATATCATGGACAGAACCATACTTCCATGGTGTACCAAATTTCGAGACAAATCAAAACAGTTGGGTCGCTGTCCCAGATGAGCAATTGAAAAAGGAGCCTTTAATCGACGAACAACTTGCAGACCATGCCGTTAAGACCCTGCGTAAAGTTGCACCTAAAGCAATATCGGGGGAACAGCCATTCTTTGTTGCCGTTGGCTTTCACAAGCCTCATCTGCCATTTGTGTTTCCGAAGTCATTTCTGGACCTCTATCCCAATGTAAGCCTTCCAGACAACCCATACGCTCCCGTCAACATGCCTGATATAGCATGGAACGTATACGGAGGACTGCTTATGTTCCATGACATCAAAAGTCTAAATGCAAGCGGTGGGATCAACACGACGTTGCCCGACTCGGTTGTGCTCGATCTGAGACGTGCCTACTACTCCGCGCTATCTTGGACCGACTCTCTGGTCGGCCGTGTGATAGCGGAACTGGATAAACTGGGCCTCACCAACAGTACGATTATCTCCTTCTGGGGGGACCATGGCTGGCAGCTAGGCGAGCACGGCGAATGGTGCAAACAGGTAACGTTCATTGTCCGATATCCTTTCATGAGTCAACTACATGTAATGAATCTATTAAGTCTCATTTTAAATTACTTAATTATTACAAAATATAGATAATTTGTACTAACTTTACATTAGAAGAAGCATTACATAACAGGGAAAAGATCAGCTAATAATTAACGGAACAACATAAAGGTAAACGATCGATTTATAATCATGCTTCAATTCACTATTCATCAATGAACGCGTTTTTGTTTTGCAGACAAACTTCGAGCTCGCAACCCACGCTCCGATGATGATCCACATACCCGGGGTAACAGACGGCGGCGTCTCAACCCGCGAGCTGACAGAGTACGTGGATCTCTTCCCTACTCTTGCAGAAGCTGCCGGTTTACCGGCTGTTCCGAAATGCCCAGAGAACTCCACTCTGGTAGACCTGTGTACCGAAGGAACTAGCCTCATACCTCTTGTAAGCAACCCAGACACTCCAGTAAAAGAGGCGGCGTTTTCTCAGTACGAGCGGGACAACGAAGCGGTAATGGGATACACAGTCAGAACCGACAGTTTCCGCTATACGGAGTGGGCTGCGTTCCAGGGTGCTCCCGTGTACCAGCCGAATTGGGATAAGCTCTCCGGGGTTGAGCTGTACGACCACACCCTTGATCCGGAAGAGAACGTAAACCATGCAGACGATGCGAAATATTCTGACATCCGGTCGCAGCTGAGTAAGCTATTGCATACCGGTTACAGAGGAGGGTTTTAAAATATAAATATTCCATCGTTTGAACGCGACAGAGCAGTTTGCCAATCTTTGAAAGAACTGTTTTCTAAATACCTTATTCATATAACATGCGCTTTAATTAACGAAATAAATATGAGCCGCGCTCTGTGGAAAGTTACCTTAATTCATGCGCACACCGCACAGTTTAATCTGTATGGAACGCCTCGTCTGTCTCCTGGTGACTATTGATATATCGGAGGTTGCATTGAAATGATGTGGGTTGGGTTTAAATCATATGATATGTGTTTATAATAGTATGCTGTGTGCTTTGATGTTATGATGTGTGTTTGTGATGGTATGCTGTGTGCTTGCCATAGTGTGCTGTATGTTTGTAATGGCATGATGTGTGTTTGTGATGATATTCTGTGTGTTTATGATGATATGCTTTGTGTTTGCCATATTCTGCTGTGTGTCTGTCATGGTATGTTGTGTGTTTGTCATGGCATGCTGTGTGTTTGACATGGTATGCTGTGTGTTTGTGATGGTACGCGGTGTGTTTGTGATGGCATGCTGTGAGTTTCATTGAAGTGATGTGGGTTAAAATCATATGATATGTGCTTATTATAGTATGCTGTGTGCTTGCCATAGTATGGTGTGTGTTTGTGATGGTATGCTGTGCGTATGTGATGGTATGCAGTGTGTTTGTCATGGTATGCTGTGTTTTGTCATGGTATGCTAGTTGTTTGTCATGGTATGATGTGTGTTTGTCATGGTATGATGTGTTTTCATCATGATATGCTGTGTGTTTGTCACGGTATGCTGTGTGTTTATCATGATATGCTGTGTGTTTGTTGTACTATCCTGCGGGTTTATCTAACATGATGTCCTTTTCATTCGCTATGATTTAAGTTGGCGTTAGTTTAATTCGGAATACTCGGTTCTTGTCATACGTATGTCCGTCGGTCTGAAAGTCCGTCTTTCCTTCCGTCCGTGCGCATGTATGTTTGTCTGTCTGTTTTTCTGTCTGTCCATCCGTCCACCCGTCTGTCCGCCGGCCCGTCCGTCTGTCTGTCAGTCCGCCCGTCCCTCCGTCCTCCCCTCCTTCAGTCAGTGGGTCCTTATTTCTGTATGTCAGTTGGTATGTCCGTCCGTCCGTATGTCCGTATATCCGACAGTCGGTAAGAAAGTCAGACGGATATACGGACGCAGGGAGGAACGGACGGACATGCAGACGGAAAGAAAGATGCACGGACAGTCGGAAGTAAGGACACACGGACGGACACACGAGCAAATGGGAATACGGACATTCTGACGGACGAACAGAGAGACATACAGAAAAACAGACTGAAAGACAAACAGACAAGACTCACGGATAGACGGATAAACGGAAATAAGGCCACACGGACGGCCGGTAAAATGAACGGACGGAGAAACAGAGAGAAAGACAAGCACATCGACAGACAGACAACAGACAGACACACAAACAGAAAGACAGACACACAGAAAGAAAAACAGAAAAAGAGACAGACGCACGTACAGACGGAAATACGGACGTACGGACCGACAGACATACGTATGACGTAAATATTAGTTCTTTGACAAGAACAAAATGTTCCGAATGAAAATAACGCAAACTAACATAGTAGCGAATGAAAAGGACATCATGTTAGATAAACCCGCAGGATAGTACAACAAACACACAGCATACCATGACAAAACAAAGCATACCATCACAAACACACAGCATACCATCACATACACACACCAAACTATGGCAATCACACAGCATACCATTATAAGCACATATCATATGCTTTAAACCCACACCATTTTAATGAAATTCACAGCATACCATCACAAACACACAGCGTACCATCAAAAACACACAGCATACAATGTCAAACACACAGCATGGCATGACAACATACAACATACCATGAAAGGCACACAGCAGACTATGGCAAACACACAGCATATCACCACAAACACTCAGCATACCATCACGAACACACATCATACCATTACAAACACATGTAGCATACTATGGCAAGCACACAGCATACCATTATAAACACATATCATATGATTTAAACCCACGTCATTCAATGAAACAACCGATATATCAATATAAGAGTCAACAGGAGACAGACGAGACGTTCCATATAGGCGGAACATGTAATACATTATTTGATTCTCAACATGGGTTGCTTATATGGTTAAAACTCACATGATCGTGAAATACCGCGACATCATCCTTTCACAAACGAAATCGATTGTAAAACGATATTTACAGGTGTGTTAAGACAGTACTTTCCAAAAGAATGCAATGTACATGAAGGTGTAAACATTGTCAATATATCCAATTATGCATGCTCATTCTGGTAAGTTCTGCATTTCAAAGCAGTTTCGAGCGATTGCTTATGGTGACTGTCGATAAACTGCGAAGTTATGGTAGATTTTGCTATAGCTATTTTACCCTAATTGCAAGTCATGCAATGTAAAAAATATTAAAAAGTGACATTTTAATTTATTGTAGCCTACGCGCTGTGTGCACATCATGTACTGTTCATATTTAATGATCAAAGAGCAATTGAATATTGAATGCTCATTAAGATTTGATGCATTGTACACAATTCATTTTTATAGTCGGGCGAAAACGAAAGTAAATAAATATATATAATCTTATTTTTTTGTGTTTAAATCGTCACAACAATTTATATTTAGAAATTCCCGCCCCAAATCCGATGTCGTAAAGCGCGCTACCGATTACCGTAAAACGGTATCGTTTATCTAAATCGAGGAGATTTGGAAACAGAAAGAATATGTATGTGTATATAACAAACTTCTCTTTTTAAAGAAAAATGCATCAGCATGCTTTTTGAGTATGAGTTTCGATAATTTAGAGGCAATTTAACAGAAAATTGACATAAATGTGAACATAATTAATAAAAAAAATAATAGCGGTACATGTAAGTAGTACCCGTGCCGACAATGACCAATCGAGCCTTATTAACAAACTTACTAAATCTTTGTTTTGTCATTTATCTAAGCTTCGGAGTTTGAATGCACCATTAACTGACTACTGCCCTACTTGAATTAGCTGTAGGAGGAAGAAAATAACCTAAGAATTCATTTCATGACAAATCCCCACAAACAATTTGTTTCTGGACAAGGAATCAAGCCAGTGATCCTCGGATGAATTGTTGCATGATATACTTAGACACGTTTACTCCGATTTGTTCTAGACAAAACAATTGTATCTATGTCCCGTTTTTACAACCTTCACATAATAAAGAGGTTTTGTACATGAATGTTTTTCTTTGCTGTACAACTATGCCCAGAGTATAACTTTCAGATTTCTTCGATTTTCTGCTACCATTCTTTTTCAACTTTTATTCTGCAACGTTTGATATGTTGAGAAAAAAAAATATAGTCGCTGTATGGAATAATTACGCTATCAAAACATGTTTTCGATACAGGTGCACATATGATTTATTCCATTAAGAATGATACTCCACTACAGAAATCGGTATACTTTAACATTCCGGGTTTATGGGATGTAATTGATAGTTCAATAAATCAAATAAATGTTTTGAAAATTAGTTACGTTTCATATATAAAGGACCGCATTCCATAAATAGGCTTCTCTTTTGTTTGTAATCTTATGAGTCTCAACTCTTAGCATGCTATTAGAACAGAGAAACAAAAAACAATGTCTTCAATTATTCATAAGAATTGCTCTGCAACATCTACTTGTACTACTGTCACATGTGACAATGAAATATCTGACGCAGGAATACTTAGACTGTCTCAAGAAATAGTACTGCACCGAGACGTTTACGAACCTACTCGGAGCTAAAAGAAGATGGCATACATGATCTCATTAAGAAATTATGTAAGCATATTGCAACAGTTACTTTTATTTTATGTGCTAGCACTTCTCGGTAAATTTTAAAAACTCGCACTGAGCGTTCATACTGCATAAACGCCCGAAAAAAAAGAAACAATCCTTATATTTATATTTTTCCTTTGATGTGAAACAATAAAAACATATCCGAGCACGAACGCATCTCAGAATTGTATGCTTTAAGGGAGGCAACACCTGTTGTAATCTTAGTTTCGGGAACAGCTACTACCCGCCCCTTTAGGCTGTGTTATTCATTATTTCTGCGCGAAGAAAGCAGTTCTGAAGTTTTACTATTTAAATGTTTCTTTGAACATATAATATCGAGCTGTCTATAGATAAATGTTATTTTTTTATTTAAGTTTGTAACACAGATACAAAGGAATTCAACGATTTTACAAGTTTTACTATTTAAATGTTTCTTTGAACGTATAATATCGAGCTGTCTATAGATAAATGTTATTTTTTTTATTAAAGATTGTAACACAGATAAAATGGAATTATACGATCTCATAGATCATTTTACCAGCAAACACGCGACAAGAATGTCACGGTCACTTGACATCAGCTTGAGAAGTTGAGTGGGAAGAGAGTGTGTTCTGGATTATATATATATATAAAAAATAAAACGCTTTGATTAAATTTGCCGTAGCTTTCGACCTCTCGGTCTTCTTCAGCATACCATTTTGTGAAGCATATCATGTTTAGCGGAAGTGACGTTATATTATTGAACGTTACATTGCGCGCCATTTTTATTAGTCTTTTGTGTTTAGTCCATATTGTTTGAACGTCCTCAGTTTACGCTTCCAAAGTTGTTCGATGGTCTTCCGGTACTCGTCCGATCCATTTAATTTTTCGAGTCCCATGATCCGGAAGTCCGCGAAGCTGTGGCCGTTTGCGTAAAAGTGCTCGGCAACCGGGTCATTGTGTCGAGTCCGTATCCGGGACAGGTTAAGGAGATGTCGCTGGTAAGGGTATCTCCCGTTTCCCTTACGTATACAAAGGTCTTACATCGTTCGCAGTGTACAGCGTAGACTACATTGGTGGATTTGCAGGTGACCTCGTTCCGCACATTGTAGCTTTTGCCGGTGGTACCGCTGAACTTTTCGGCCTCCATCATGTACGGACAGATTGCGCACCTCTGCGACCCACAAGGTCCGCTCCTGTTTGGAACCCGGAAAAACATTCGGTTGTGTTTTTTATGAACCAATATGTCTTCCAGGTTGCAGTCTCTTCTGAATGCTGCTAACGGGGGTTCAGGAAAGAAACTGATTTTAAACAATATCTTAATTATACCTCATGTCATAATAAACACACAAAAATAAATATTCCTTTCACTTTAGCGAAACGGATTTGTCCCCATAGTTTCGAATGATACACTTAAACTTAAACGTTTAAAAGAACTTGAGCATTCACTTATACAAAGAAAATATCCAAAATCTATTATAAATACAGGTATAAAAAGCACTATCCATCCCTAAACATTAATTACTTTCAAAATCAACACAAAAAGACAAGATAAATATAATTCCATTTATTTTAACCCAAACCAAAAAATAAAGAACTGTTTGGCGTATTAAAAAACAACATTGACATTTTAAAAACGGACCCGGTTATGAATAAAATAATTTTAGATCAGAAGATAATAAAATGTAAGCGACAGCCAGCTAATTTAAAACGTCTGTTAACCAAATCTTACTTTTCATCTCAAGAGCCAAGAGTATCCAAATGTAATGACCCTAGATGCGCCCTTTGTGGTTATATTATTAAAGGGAATTCTTTTGATTTTAATGGAAAAATGTTCAAAATAAAAACTAATATGTCATGTGATAGACAAAGTGTGATTTGTGTATTAGTATGCAATCGATGCAAAAAATATTACATAGGCCAAACTGGCGATAAACTTAGAAATAGACGATCTGTCCATGAACAACACATGCGAGACCCCTCAACAAGACATGCCTTTAAGTAAACATTTAGCTGAATGTTAACATTATGAACCAAAATTTAAAATATTTCCATTTTATAAGCTATTTTCGAACAGCTAGGTTAGCCAAAGAACAACATTTTATACATGTATTTGAACCCCACTTAAATTTCATTTAAATATTCATTGACGTTATGACGTCATAATTGATATGACGTTATGTCCATGACATTTTGACGTTGTAACATATTGTATTATGCCCCGATGAGCTGTGCGAAACGCGTTGGCTATATCAATATATATTTAAAATCCCAGACACGTGTTTTTACTTTTATTATATATATGCAAGAGATGAAGAGGCAGAAGCCTTATTTGAGGACTACAGGAGTTGCAAATTCAGATTTCATGCAGAGAAAAAAAACGATTTTCATAAAGAAACCAAAGATTTCTACACATGTACCACTTGAACAGGATCGTAAGAATAACTTCAGCATGCACAGTGACAATGATGTCTCAATTTCTGAGGAGCTTCCACTTGATGTTATCATCCCACATTCAATAAGAATCTGTGAGAAAAAATATTGGCGGTATGGTGAACTTGACCGGACTGTCAATGGAACATCTCGACCGTTTTGCCTAATTGCCCTCTTTACCGCGCTTCCGAACGCGCTGATGACGTCAGAGTGCAGAACCGAATTCCAAAGATACATTGTTTCTTGTTGTTAAGAGTTCCGCCTTTCATATCAGGAAAACGAGATATGCGTCCTTACATTTATTCATGACGATTCTCTAAAACAAATATAATACATATATAATGTAAACAGTCAATCAAACAAAACATTGAAAATGTTATGGAAATAAAATAATTCAAATAATCGCGCTCACGTAATAATAATACATACAGAAATTCATATACAATATAAATTCCAACAATATATTTACCAACATATATCCTTCCATACTCGCTAAGGCGCTCTTAAAAATAATTTCAATCTTAACGTTTATTTTCCTAAATAGACAATAACAATAAATGACGTCAGCGTCAAACGTCAAAGTATTTCGCGCAAACGTTATAATTAACTTTCGCGTACATTAACGTCGTATTTAAATATTATTTATAACGGCGTTAACACTCCCCGCCATGAAATCACACGGATTTCATAATAATAAATGCATAGAATTATAAACACAAAACATATAAATAGGAAAATTAGTATACACTTTCACGCAAAGAATTTTAAGACAACACTTAAAGATAAATCACACTATAAATGACACTGCTTCAAGAATGTCAAATAAATAAATAAATAAATATAATAACTTGATTAGTCTTTCTATACAGACTGTCCTAAGTATGGTTCGAATATGTTTGACAAAGTCAATGAAGTCTGCAAAGCCTTTCCCCTCTCTATTGAATTTGCTCAGCACATAGTTGGTGTGTCAATCCCCCTGCAGTCAGCTCCACGGCTAGGATATCAGCTGGAGCATTACCCACATGCATCTGGGTCTCATCTTTTAGCAGCTGGAAAAGCTCCTTGCTTTTCCCCATTATTATGTCCAGTGCATTAAAATCCACTTTGTTGATAAGCTTTTGTATGACATGATCCATATGAGTCACCTTCTCAGGCAAGGCTGCTACGACGTGGAACAGTCGAAAGTTGATCTTATCTCGCTTTGGAAGGTCCAGCACAATGTAGATGTACTTGAACTCCCTGTCCGAGAGCAGCTTGTTGTTGGCCTGCTGAAGAGCTGCCTCAACCTCCTCAATGTTTATCTCAACACCAGAATGCAGTTTCTGGTAGAGACGACTTTGCTGTCTACGGAACTCATACGGGGCGGCTGAGCAGTTCTGTTCATTAAAGTAGTGGTCCATACAGTACAGCCCAATGAGGTCATTCTTATCTTCAATTTCTGTGACTCGCTTATCAATGTTCTTCTTTGTCGTAATGTCTCTGTTGATTTCCATGGTAAGTTTCTTCACAGCTGGCTCTTTCTTTGCCTTCTTCATCATCGTGTCGTTCATTGTGCTCACTATGACCTCATCTGTGATATCAGAGGCCTTCGTTGGCCGGATGTTCTTTGGAGATGAGATTGGGCTCATCATGTCATATTCATAATTCTCACTCTTCTTTTTCTTCTTCTTTTTCCTTTTCTTCTTGCCCTTGGTTTTGTAATCAAGTCTGACAATATCTCTGTCCATAGACTTTCCCAAATCTGCCATCAGCCTTAGCTTCTCAGCGTGCTGCTGGTGCATGTGATCCTGTAGGGCATACTGCTTAGTCCTGATGAACTCTATCGAGTAGTTCAACTTTTCCATGTACTGCTCTGGTACACTCAGGCCATCACGTATAGGTGTCTGTGCATGACTGATCACAGCCATGTCCGTCAGCTTGGCCAACTCGTGGTAAGAAAGCTGGGCGGGAGGCAGTTTCACCATATCCCAACGGGCCCGGGGATGTGTGAGCTCAGGGTATCGCGGAGACTAGACGTTGACCACCCCGTAAAACATACGCTCGCAGTATGGCAATCTGTTTGGGTTGATGATGCAGTATTTTGCCAAGAAGTCCAGTAAGTCATACAGCTGTTGCACTTCCTGAATGGCGACGGAGCTTCTTCAACCTTGGATCTCCATGAGGCAGGAGACGGATTGTAGCTTGGTTGTATTTTCGGAGGAGGGGGCAGTTTCTTCTTCTCAGGGGGAAGTTCTGGCATCACTTCTACCAGCTTCATCTCCTCCTTTACAACCTTCGATTGGTACCGCTTCTTTTCAGGTATTTCACGTAACTCTGGGCTCTCAATGGAAGGTAACTCTGGTGCACTGGGCTCTTGAATTAAACTTGCCTCCCTTGGCGAGTGAAATTCCTCGGAGGGCTGGGGTGTGGTTGCCTTGGAAACGTGGTTTGAGGAAGGCCCATCTTCAGTTTGCTCAAGGGGCAGTTCTGGTGTTTTAGGCTTATTTTTCTTATTTTCCTTTTTAACAAGCTCTCTCTTCTTGGGTGGTGTCACGGAGCGACACGTGTCTGACCAGGCTTCTGCTGCAGCAATCGGACCAGCACGATTTCCGGAAGTAACATTCTGAGTCACAGAATAAGGCCTGCTAATATTACGACCTTCTCGAATGTAACAAACATCGTCAGGTAAGGTGTTTTCTCCATGGTGCCCCACTTCCGGAACGTCTCCTCTGAACCGCACCGTCATATCGCCGGACACCCGTTCTGTTCCGCGGGGCCGCATCGTCAAATCGCCGGACATCCGGTTTACTTTACTGGACCGCCCCGTCGTATCGCCGAACACCCGGTCTGCTCCATTGGACCGCACAGTCACATCGCCAGACATCCGGTTTGCATCACTGGACCGTCCCGTCACATCGCTTGACATCCGGTCTGTTCCGCTGGACCGCACAATCACATCGCCGATGACTGTTTTATCTTCTTCTGTTTCTTCTTCCCAGATTGCCTCCTCGATCCGCGCTTCCTCTACCTCGCTTTCGTGCTCAAGCAACTGGCGTATTTGCTCAAGTACACGCTGTTCCTGTTCGAGTCTGTGTTTCTCACGTAGCGTTCTCAGCTTGTGTTCTGCAAGCAAGCGTTTCGCCCTGGCACTTCTTTAGTTTGACCGCGATTACGCTGTCGTACTTGCACGGCTTACTGAAGATATCTTATTGCCATCAGGCGCCTTTGCATCAGCGACCAGCCACTGTGAAAGACTCTCCTGGAATTCATCGAAATTCTTCCGTGAATTTTCGGGAGATTTCGATAAATCTTCACACATTACTGAGTCCGTACACAAACTTTCACACTCTTGATGAACACATTGTAATGTCTCAAATTTTCACACAATCTGTCGTTCAGCTGCTTAACATTCTCATAATTTTCGTACGACGACATATTATCTTTCAGTTTTTTATACAGCTTCGTTAAATTTGCTATCTGGGCCGAACGCGAACGCTTCGCACTGTGAAAGTCTCTTTAACCGTGAGACGTCATTTTGTTTCTTAATATTATGTTCACATATGCGTTCAATCCTGAATCATCTTCACATTAGCGTTGTTTCTTCACACACTAAGTTGAATTCTGTTTCTCCACACGGAGTTGCGAACTTCTTATCCACACGGATATGTTGAGAATTGTTAAGAGTTCCGCCTTTTATATCAGGAAAACGAGATATGCGTCCTTACATTTATTCATGACGATTCTCTAAAACAAATATAATACATATATAATGTAAACAGTCAATCAAACAAAACATTGAAAATGTTATGCAAATAAAATAATTCAAATAATCGCGCTCACGTAATAATAATACATACAGAAATTAATATTCAATATAAATTCCAACAATATATTTACCAACATATATCCTTCCATACTGGCTAAGGCGCTCTTAAAAAAAATTCAATCTTAACGTTTATTTTCCTAAATAGACAATAACAATAAATGACGTCAGCGTCAAACGTCAAAGTATTTGGCGCAAACGTTATAATTAACTTTCGCGTACATTAACGTCGTATTTAAATATTATTTATAACGGCGTTAACACTTGTTATTGCTGATTATCTGAAGGGTTTATTCTGCGTTGCCTCTCGATGGATCCATCCACCACTACTTATATTAAGTAAGTATTACATGTATTTATGTCCATTAGTACTATAAATGGCGCTGCGAGCATAATATTTGCATGTGATAGGCCATGTGGTTCCCATGTCTCAAGAAGGGGGGTTAGTCGAGGCAAGAGTGGCAAATGTGACTGTCGCTCGAACTGTGATTATCCCACCCAACTCGGTAGCCATGATTAAATGTTCTTTGGGAAAGCCAATAGGTACCTTTGCAATTGAGGCTGAGTGTGATGATCTGATAGTGCCTATGTCGGTCCATGTCAGTGAAGCTGGGCTTAGGCTGCCAATGGTGAACATGTCGGATCACCATGTTAGGCTGAAGCAAGGGAAAGTGGTTGGAAGGGCAGAGGAGATACGTTTAGTGAGACCATTGCCCGATGAACTGCTCTCAATAATGGTTGTACGGGAGGCGACACAATGTGATGAAGTAATCACGGTGCCGGACCATCTCAGAGACCTTTATGAACGTTCGAAGTTAAACTTGAGCGATGGGGAACAGTTGCAGGTGGCTGGGTTCTTACGGGATGTATTCGCTAAAAACGAGTATGATCTGGGAAATTTCACGGCTGTTGAACATTGTATAGATACTGGGGAATCCAAGCCCATTAGGCAGAAAATGCGTAGAACTCCGGTCGCCTTTGTAGCGGAGGAAGAGAACCATCATAAAAAGATGTTAGAGGCGGGGGTGATCCAGCCTTCTTACTCAGAATGGTGTTCTACACCTGTGTTGGTTAGAAAGCGTGATGGGACACATTCGTGGAACATATGCATACATCACGGGGGTATTTGTCAGGTTGCGAAAATACCAACTAAAGTTAAAACCCAAGAAGTGTGTGCTGTTTCAGCACACGGTGGGGTTTTTGGGCCGTACTGTAGGACCAAAGGGTTTAGGATTGTCCCCAAATTACGTCAGGGTGGTGGTTGACTGGCCGGTGCCGAACAGTTCTAAAGATGTAGAGCGGTTTTTGGGGCTGATGAATTACCACCGTATGTTCATACCTGATTATGCGGCAAAGTCGCGGACCCTGTATTAAGTGGTTAAAGATTTCCAGTGGGGGAAAGACCAAGACTCGGCTTTCCTTGATTTAAAGGAGGCCCTGGTGTCCGCCCCTGTCCTAGGACTTCCTAACCGGAAAGAGCCTTTTGTGCTTGACACCGATGATTCTGGTAAAGCGATTGGTGGGGTACTCAGTCAAATACAGTCAAGGGTTCCTAAGGTTATCTGTTATGGGTCATATGCACTGACTAAGGAACAGCGGCGGTATTGTACCACACGGAAGGAATTGCTAGCGGTAGTGAGGTTTACGCGGCAGTTTCGCCACTACTTGTTGGGCAAACGTTTCCTGGTTCTCACTGACCACAGTAGCCTTACTTGGTTATTGAATTTCAAGGAACCACAAGGGCAGATAGCTCGCTGGATGGAGGAGTTGAGCCAGTACAATATTGACATAGTCCACCGTGCTGGTAAGAAACATGCAAATGCAGACACATTGTCACGATTGCTTGTTGATGGAGGAGACCATTATGAGCATGGTGTATCCCTTGAGGTTTTGCCTTGTGGTGGTTGTCCAAAATGTGCTCGGGCAGAAGAACAATGGGGTGGGTTTATTCGCGAGGTGGATAACGTTGTTTCTTTAGCACCGGTTAAAATCCAAGAGGTTAAAACCGGAGAAAACTCCGGTGTTGAGAGCACTGATAGAGCTGCCCCAGTCAAGAACCGGGACGCTTTACTTAAAGAACATCAGTGGGCGGATGACGATTTCCGGTTTATTCGGAAGTGGTTATTGCATGGTACAGAGCCTCCTGATGGAGAGCTGTTTCTAGCAATTGCAGCCTCCAAGTTTTATTGGATTAATCGCCCATGTTTTAAATTGGTGGCTGATATGCTTTGGCGAATCGATCCAAAGTCAGACCGTCAGCAGTTATTGGTGCCAAGGGAATTGCGCCAAGAGATTATGGTCCTGAACCATGATATTCCTATGTCAGGACATCAGGGCGAACAGCGTACCATTGAAAAGGTTAAGGCCAAGTATTTCTAGTACCGCATGTCAAAGGACATAATCAAGTACGTATCCATTTGTCCACGTTGCTCTGTAAGCAAAAAACCTAACCGTAAGGCTAAGGGCGAGATGATTAAGTTTTATTCTGGACTCCCAATGGAAAGGGTTCATATAGACTTTCTAGGTCCTTTGCCATTAACGCAACGTGGAAATCGGTATGTGATGATGGTGGTGGATCAGTTCACTAAATGGGTAGAATGTATCCCGTTACCTTGGCAGACAGCTGAGGTGACTGCAGAGGCAGTCGTAAATCAAGTGTTCTGTAGGTATGGGGTACCCATGGAAATAATGACTGATCGGGGTACCAACTTTGAGAGCATTTTGTTCACACAAGTGTGTAAATTATTGCACATTCATAAGACGCGAACAACTGCTTATCGACCAAGCACCAATGGCCAGGTGGAAAGGTACAATCGCACACTCATGGATGCAGTCCGTTGCTATGTAGGTTCCCGACAAAAAAATTGGGACGAAAACCTACCTCAAATAGCGGCGGCAATGCGTTGAGCAGTGTGTAGAAGTACTGGTTTCAACGCTAACCGCATGATGCTCGGGAGAGAGGTTTATACTCCTGCTGAGTTGGTCTACCCTTTGCCACCTCATGAGGCACAGCCTGTGACTGAGTATGTCCACAATTTAGAACAAAGTATGGTGTCAGTCCACGAAACCGCTCGCAAGTGTTTAAGTGGATATCTGGCTCACATGAAGCGGGATCATGATGTGAGGTTATGCCAGAACCCCTATCGGGTGGGTGACCTGGTATATGTGCGTAATGTGTCGGGGAAGAAAGGCAAAGCTAAGAAGTTGTTGCCACAATGGACTGGACCGGGGTCTGTAGTGAAAAAATTCACCGATTTCCTATACCAGGTCCGATTACGAGGGAAAAGGGTCAATGTGAATCATGACCAATTAAAAAGTTGTAAATTGGACAAGCCTCCTGCATGGGTGGTTCGAGGGCGAGAGAGTTGCGGTCTTACGGAAGAGGTTCAAAATGAGCAAGTATACTGTATGTGTAGGGGAATTGATGATGGTTCTTTTATGATTGCTTGCGATGTGTGTGAGGAGTGGTCCGATGGAAAGTGTGTGGGAGTCACGGAGGAACAGGGTGAAGAAATAGATCTGTATACATGTCCAAGTTGTAGGACAGGTTAGGTCTATATTCATCGTATATGCCGGTAGATCGTGAAGCTCATGTACATCATATTATAAATTTAAAAAGATCTGTATACATGTCCAAGTTGTAGGACAGGTTAGGTCTATATTCATCGTATATGCCGGTAGATCGTGAAGCTCATGCACAGTATATTATAAATTTGTGATGTTTTGTAGAACGCCACGTGTGGTTTGCCGCATTGACGGAGGTTGAGGAGGTCAGCGGTCAGGGAACGCTCTGGAGTTCGGGGCGGGACCTGATCATTGAGCTGGGGACGATGTTGCCCATGGACCATGGACGGGTAAAAAGGGCAGTGGAAGGCCAAGTAAGTTTGGCCAGGAGGAAAGGGCGTTTAGGTTTTGTAGCAGAGGTCAGGAAGTACGGTCACCAAATTCTTTGTGACTCGTTCATTAAGAGGGTGTTTGCCGGTCCTGAGAAGCAGCGAAGGACTCCGGGGGCTTCACTTAGCGGAAGGCCCCGGGATAAGGTAGACCAACCCGGACCGAGGCCAAAGCTGGTTCAGGTCCCGACAGCACTGGACTTCCCTGCATTGCCAGAGGGGTCGGATTTGGGAAGGGTGAAGGTCGAACTCGAGGGGAAGGCACCTGTCTCTAATCCGACATCCCTGGAATTCCTTGCTGTTCCAGTGATGTCGGTGGAGGTAAAGGTCGAGCCTGAAGGGGAGGCCACCATGGTCTCGTAGCCATCAGCACTGGACTTCCCTGTGTCGCCAGTGAGGTTGGCGGAGGCTGCGGTCAATGTTTGCCCCGAACAAGGGGTTATCATCATCATCTCTGATTCAGAAGAGATGGAGGTTGATTCTCCTTTGGCGGCTAATCTCGTCCAGGTAATTGCGGAGGAGACCGGCATTGCACGGCCAATGGATGAAGTGGCAGAGCCCGTAAGGGCAATGTCACTTCAAGGTAGGATGATTAGAGGTATGGACCGGTGTGAGAGACGGTCCAGGCCTCTAGATAGATGTGCAGAGTTGAATGAAAAGGTTGTGACCAGGGATAGATCCCGGTCCCAGCAGGATGATGTGGGTTCAAAGAGGAAAAAAAACCCAGAGTTGTCCCGTGTGTGGATTAAGGGCACGGTCTATAAGACACCATGTGGAGGCCCGGCATTTTCCGCCTGTGTTTCGTCGGGAGGCATGGGAGAATTCGGAGATGGACCATGCGCGGTTCAGAGGGGTCAAATGTCTCATCAATTGTCTGGGTCTCCAGAGCTTTGATGAGGCTATGCTTTTCATGGACCGCAAGAGATTGTCCATTCCGGAGCAGTCCTGCCTGAACGACAATGACCAGGTCTGGTTAGAAAGGGTCTCTCGGAGATTTATGTTTTATATTCCCCCTGTGTTCCACGTTGCACAGGTAAACTCGCGGTCACTCCTTTTCCACTTGAGGGTGTTGGCCGCGTTGCTTAGGCTATGCAGCCAAGAGGTCAGAGACAGTTTCTTGGCCCAAAGGTTTGACTGGCGGTGTGGCGTGGTCCAGGCGACTGTGTCGACTCAGGCAACTGAGTTGATGCAGAGACCCGGGCCAGATTGTTGTGTGGCGGTCTAGGCGACTGTGTCGACTCAGGCAACTGAGTTGATGCAGAGACCCGGACCAGAGTATTGTATGGCGTTCCAGACAACTGGGTCGACTTGGGCAACTGAGTTGACCCAGGGAGCCGGATCAGATCGGAGTGTGGTTGTAGAGGCTCAGGCGACTGTTTCGAGTCCAGAGATGGATTTGATTCAGAGACCCGAGCCAGTCAGTTGTGCAGCGAAAGGGGCCCAGGTGATGGCGTTGGGTTAAGTGGCAGAGTCGATTCCGGAGCCCGGGTCTCTTGTGAATGAGTATAAATGGTGTGATGAGGTGGAAACCGCACCTGTTGTCAGTGAGTGGATTTCGGCTAGGAATGCGGAACTTATCGCATTCGACAGCCACTTTCACTTGGACCGCAGTTGTAAAGCGACCAAGGTTGGTTCCAGTGAGGCGTTGGTGGGGCATTCCGTGGGGCCATCGCCTGAGGTACCAGTGCGGGTATGTGGGTTATTGCAGTTTTCTGCGATCCACCCAACTACCCAATTACATATCCCAGTGTCACTGGCTTCGGGTCGGCTGTCGGAGTGCATCCTAAGGCGCTTCTTAGGGACTTTAAAGGAGTGGTAGGACTGGTGGAGCGAGAAATGAGGAAGCAGGAGGTGGTAGCGCTTGGAGAGATCGGTTTAGACCGGTCTTTGCCTGAACGAGAGTGGGGTAGGCAGGAGGAGATGTTTGTAGGGCTCTTAGAGCTGGCTTGCCTAGGCGGCTAGTGATTTTGTATATTCGGGGGAGGGACACGTACTCTTGTGAGGCTAGTGCCCTGGCCCTCCGTATCATGCAGAAAAACGTAAGTCCAACGCAAAGGATACACCTCCACTGTTTTACAGGAACCCTCGATCAGGTTCTGAGTTGGTCCGACGCATTCCCTCGATGCTACTTTAGCATCTCAGGTCTGGCTGCGCGTTTTGATGAGGTGCAAGTCAGATGTGCGAGGGATTCCGGCAGACCAACTCCTGGTGGAGACTGACTCACCTTACTTGCGAGTCCTGAGTAAGAGAGATAATACTCCGGCGTACGTGGGTGAGGTCGCAAATACTGTGACCCAGATCCGAAAGGTGACCCTCAGGGATATATTACGTACTACTGCTGAGAACGGCAGACGTCTGTATAACCTGTAGGGGGTCAGATACTGGAAATAGTCTGTTAGCGAGTCGGGGGTCGAACCATATGAGGGTGCCACGTTTTGGGGCGCCCTTTAACTAGTGGTTGAGACGGTCGGATGTCTGTTAGACACTTGCCACGGGGTGTTGATAGTGGAATGTGTACGCTATATGTTAGACTGGAATTGGATCCTATGGTTATTAAGACTCAATAATGAAATAGGAGCAAGGTCAAATAATGGAATATGTGTCAGGATTCAGTAAGGTGGTCTATGCTTAAGGGAAGGAAACGTTTGATCAAATAATTAAATCAGTGCTCGGGATTGTAAAATAAAATACCAAAGTCAAATTGTGAATGAGTAATGCAGTTGAAAAACTAGGCCAGAATTTCTCCGGTCTGTAAGTATGTAATCTTATTGTGTGGTCTTGGGACGCGGTATGGGGGTGTGGCAGGCTGTCTTGGTGGGGTGAAGAGAAGGGCTATAAAATGGGGAGGAATATGGTGAACTTGACCGGACTGTCAATGGACCATCCCGACCGTTTTGCCTAATTGCCCTCTTTACCGCGCTTCCGAACGCGCTGATGACGTCAGAGTGCAGAACCGAATTCCAAAGATACATTGTTCCTTGTTATTGTTGATCATCTGAATGATTTATTCTGCGTTGCCTCTCGATGGATTCATCCACCACTACTTATATTAAGTATTGTAATGTACCGCTACCATTTAGTTGTACCCAGCCTATGATTTAGCCGCTCTTGTCAGGATGGCTTCAAAACAACTGCGGTTCATGTTTTCAATATCTTTTATTTAAGATACTAAAAGTTACTAATATTATCGCATTATAAAGTCGACATGTTTCAAAAGGCACTTCAATGTAGACTTTAAACACAGATCTTATAACAAGTATTTTCGCATAGCGCAGATAAATTCTTGAGCTCTCTGGAGTTCATAAGACATAGGATGAATCTAAATACTGTAACCAAAGATGTAAAGTTAGTTTAAACTTGTAAAATAGCTTACCATTCTCAGAATGGAGAAGATCTGACAATAAGATCTAAATAATTAATAAAGATCTGATTTTTATGCCGTAATGAACGGAAGTTTTTGTGATCATGAAAGATACCAAATGTTGTTTATCCGCGCTATTTATACCTGCCGCTCAGCAACTTAGGATTTAGGATTCTGCGCGATTCTGTGCACTAATGTCTTAGGAATTTGGCTAAGCCAATCAAAACGACTTAGGATTGCGACAACCAATCAAATGCATTTAGGAATCCTAAATCCTAAACAAAGTTCTCTAGCGGCAAAACATTCAACAATAATATATATTTTAACTAATAAAAGAACATTTTAGGAGCAAATATAGATGGGCAAAAGATTCTACATCTAACAATAAACAAATATACTTCTCTCTGACCTAAACAAAAATGCAATTATGACAGAAAAGAAATATTACGGTACAATATATACGAAATACTTCAACAGCTGAAAAGTACCTTTTAGGAATGGCGAATTTTACACATATAACAACATATATGAACATTTAATGACTATAAATAGTGTCTTAAAGTAACTTATAGTCGTATTATTATAATCATACAAGGTTAAGTCACTTAGAAATAAATATAACCGATAGAATCATTGCAAGATGACGGTTGGACTTGCCTCCTTGAAGTTCGGACATTGACAGTAAGTTTTGGAATTCAAGTTCTGTTTATAATCATTAGACAAAACATATTTAAATGATGACTCTATCAGTTAATATAACAATTAAACACTTCAACCATAATCTTGTGTATGGGATAGTGTAATGGTTGAGTAAATGACAATATAAACAATAGCAGTGTGTTTACATTATGAAATAACAGATAATAAACAAGTTAATAAATACTCCAGGGCCTTACAGTATTACATGTATTTATGTTCATTAGTACTATAGCGTAGTGACATTTACCACCAGCAAGGAAACTCTAGTTAAGGCAGAAATTGACTCCATACTACACAATGAAACTGAAATTTCTCTTATTGACCGTGACACCACTCATTTAAGAATTATTTTAAATTTCCTCAGAGATGGAGGAAACTTTGAACAAGGCTGTTTATCATACACTTTACAGCATCTACACGAGTATCTGGCAGAGGCCAAATACTACCGATTGCCCCGCCTTGTGGCTATCATTCAGGACAAAAATAAAGTTCATAAAATAATTGACATTTATTTGATAGAGATCTCATTCTTCATCCGATTTATTCATTAAAAAAATCTTTCGAGTTGATGTCAAATATGTGAAATAAAATGCCTCTTAAATTGATATTATGGACATCTAACAGTATATAGGTGTCTTTCGCAAACTTTGTTTATTTTTGGTGTTTTCACTTCATATACACTTATATTTGTTAATGCGGCATCAACATACTAAAACAATATCCCGGACAGAGAAAAATAATCCATGCGAATATCAACCGTACTTTCGTTTTGACATCTGACGACAGTAATGATTCGATGTAAGATGCGAGTCTAAATGTAGTTTTCATGCAGATTCGTTAATACGACACAAAGCCAAAATTTTGTTTTACGGATAATTTCGGCTTAGAGGACTGTGTGAGTCATGTAAAATATCGAAAATAATATATCTTTTTTATAAACAACTGGTAGCAAGATGAGTTGTAGATAATTGGTCAGTTAACACATTTTAACTAAATCTTATGACCTGTTAATTCCTTTCAGCCCAATTCAACGGTGAAAAATGCCCATAATATTACTTTAATATTAATTGATTTTCAGATAAGAATTGTTGCACTAAAAAACATGTGCCAGTAATATCATTTTGCTTTCAGATGTAATAAATTTGGTTTGGGTAACTCCTTAATACCCCATAATGAATTTAGTTTGGGTAAATCTTCAATACCCAGTGGCCTGCAATGACAGTGATGACCCACGGATTGAAGCCTCTTCCATACCGATACCACAGGTGGTTAGCATGTTGCTATGATATTAATTAGTGAAAACATCATTTTAAATGATAAATAATCATATTATAACGAAAAATTAACTTTTCTGAAAAAAAAATAAAATTCACTATCAAATATATATATAACAAGGTATGCAACTCAAAATCACCCCAAAACTGGGTGCATCGCTTTGAACAGCCATATCTTCATTAATTGTGCAGCGATTTTCACGATCTCGGTCTTATTCAACACAGAAATGAATTTCCTTTCTGGAAATGTATATGTCTTGCAATATTTTTACAAATGCTGGGTCAACTTTTAAGAAATAACACGATACACAACTCGCATGACCCAGTTGACAATGATCATGCAGTCTTTATGAATGAAATCTCCAGTTGTAAAGACACACCTCCGCATTGGACCAATGGAATCACTCGTCTTTTTAAAATGTCAGTTAGTTGAAATGTATGTAAACAAAGGTTTCAAACGGCGCTGGACAGTTAGTTTTGATGCATAATGTACCGACAAGAACGGTAATAATGTTTTTCATACGTTTTATTGAATTATGGTATCGATGTACATGCACTTTGTAGGGAAGATGCCCTTTACTCCGTGAAGATTTCAGTCTTAAAGACTGCATGATCATTGTCAACTGGGTCATGCGAGTGTAAACGCTTACGGTGAAAATACGATAGTTCATGTCAATTGTAAAAGTTGGAATCTCTAAAAATTAACTTAACAGTGTTTGGCTGAAATACTGTCATTTTATTCGTTTAGAAGAATAAAATTTCCATATGTCGAGATTCGACGCAATTTCTTGCACGACGGTTACATTACATTCACCTCTGTGTTGGGCTCAGAACGGACTATTGTGATGAAAGCGTCTCATTCATGTCATGATAATTCCAAGCGTTCATAATTGAGGTTACAGTATACTAAACAATCTCTTGCACGACGGTTACATTGCATTCACTGCCTTAAAGAAAACCATATCATACCATGATATCTTATATCAGTCTTAATTCATTATTATAAAATTGAGATGGTTTTGTGATGTTAAGAAACCAACATACATACACACGTCGAAGCAATTCCTAACGTCACTCATTAAATATTATGTTCAATTGTTTACATTTGTGAAGTGCGTGGAATGATTCCATCTGCGTAAATGGGCAATAAAATAGTTTCAAAGAGTTGCATTAAAACTCGCAAGTTTTTGCACGATTTATCGTACATTTAAAAGTCATATTTCTTAATTTAATGCAAGCGATCTTAAATACCCAATCAAATATACATTGAATGCGTTTGTTCGGTTTTACCTATTTTATAGGCAAAATGGCAAGCTGAGCATTTCGCAGAGTTGTATGTGAGAGCAAGGAACGACAACTCTGCGTGGAGATTGGATTCGACGGTCAAAACAACAAATATGGCCGACTTTGAGACTGTTTAAAACGGTCACGTAGTTCGTTAAAACGGCCACCATAACAACGGTATTTCGGAAAAGCTAACAAAGTTTAAAAAAGAAAATTACAGATATTAAATGGCAATTAACTCAAAAATACAAATATCTTTTTATGACAGGCCGACCAGGGTTTTGGTGGCGGCCCTACGCCAGTTTGCACTACCGCAGACTTGATTGCCATGGCTGTTATATAACCCAACAAACGAAGTTTAGGGGGTATATAGGAGTGATCTTGTCTGTCTGCCGGTCTGTCCTTATTAAGTGCCCGCTCTCTAATTCAAGTTTTTTTTCATCCGATCTTTATCAAACTTGGTCAGATGTTGCATCAAGATGATGTCTAGGTCAAGTTCGAATATGGGTTATGCCGCTAGGTCACGGTACGTTTTACACATTCAGCAAGGTGTCCGCTCTCTAATTCAAGTAGTTTTCATCCGATCTTCACCCACACTTGGTCAGGAGTTGTATCTAGATTATAGTAGGTAAAGTTCGAACATGGGCCATGTCGGGTCAAAAACTTGGTCACGGGGTAACTTATTGCGTTTAAAACATGTAGCATGGTGTCCGAAGACAACATGCAACATATTCTGTGTCAATGCGGCATGTAGGGGTATTCGTCACGTGTGTGACAAAGCTCTAGTTGTTGCTGACTGTCATAATTTAAACAAAAGATAAACGTTCATACATATCGCTTTTATAAAATTTAAAGATTGTTATACGGATTCAAATGATCGATTATTTTTCCTTATCTTATGCTTTATTACCTTTATATATTACCACATTTTTCACCTATTTGGTGCACTCGCACACGTTTCGACGCTGTTGACTTTTTATTAAATACTGATCTTTAATTTCTAGAATTTAATATAAAATTCCCAATGAACTATGAACTTATTATGAAGTCATAATGACTCAAATAAAACTATGATCATGATTATATGATATTTCTATAATATGTTTTTGGATATGTGAGCAACAAACCTCTCGGTTACTCTCTCTCAGAAAACCACAATCATCTCCCCAAGCAATTGTCCGGAGCATTGATCCACTAAAACCTATATTTCTTTATCGCAGAACTATGTTGCTCGGGCGGCCATCTTGTCTTAAATCGTCAGACATAGCGCGCCAACTTACTTCAGAGTGTTTTTCAACCTCCATTTGAAGATCGCAGACTTGTTTAACGTTCGTGTGATTCGTAAGAATTCTTAAGTCTGCGAACGTGTTTATGAAACGTTCGTAGGTATTGGCGAAAGAACGTTCGTACGTATTTATCGAAGAATACTTACGAAAAACTTAAGAATTGTTTATGAAACGGGGCCATTAACTCTGTTCGACGAATTTAAACCCCTTAATTATCTGTTTATATACCGGCATTCTATACATAGATGGTGACGTCACTACGTTATTGTCACCTCTATACTAAGACACATCACACACCTCCATTTGGAGGCATTTATGACTACGACACAAAGAAGTCCGCGGATGAATGTAGAATTTGTTTTAGAAGTAGACATTATTGTTATGATGTAAAATGTAAGTGTTATTTTGTTCACTCTTATGGTCTTATGTTAGTATCAATTAAAATGTTCGTTAGTTTTCAACAATTTTGCTCTTTATTCGTTTATTTTTAAACTGTACTTTCACTTTCGGTGAAATACTTTGCAAGGAAAGTGCAATTCTGTTTTAATTAGTCTAAATTAGCTACTAGTAAAAATGAAAATATCAGTGATATCCAATAATTGGATTATATACATATGAATGCATTTTTTTTACAGTTACATAGTTTATTTATTTATCATATTTAACTGTTACAATGAGAACATTTTTGAAATTAATATAAATTTGATTTTACCATTTTTCAATTCACCAATGGGCCCTATTTAATTTGATTAAAACAACAAATAACTACAGTTCCACAACCCAGCCCAAGTTTACTCAAACTGAAATAATACATCAATTGATCCTATTTAATTGGATTAAAAACAACAACATGTATAAGATACTCAGTAAAATTTTGAGAATATACCATGTATTCCTCTAGTACACCAACATGCACTTACTAATGATTTACATGCACTCCTTAAACAGTTTAACAAAAATAATAAATTCTTAATCAAAAGAAAACAACAAACAAGCTGCTTCATAGATTAAGTTAATGAAAGATAACATAAGCAAAATAATCATTTTGATAATAAATCAAGATTATACTTCAACCAAAACATTATAAATTTATTGGGGGGGGGGATGTAAGCACTAAAACTAAAATTGGGGAGGGAAACGTCTGTGGAGGAATCGTCGTGGGGGTAGGGGAATGTCTGGGGAGGAAACATCTTAGGGGGAGGGGGCGCCCGGAATTCCTGCTAAGGGCGACAGTTTTGTCAATGTGCCTTTAGAAGAAATAATTGAAGGAAAGTACTCACTTTTACGATATTTTAACTAGATCTTAACGTACTCAAAAGATTAATAAATGAGCACTGTGACTATTGTGTTTGTTGTGTTATTTATTAATGCTTGCGTCCAGCCCCTAATAGTCATTATGCAGAAATCAGTCCCTTGCCGCTCGGAGACCACACCACGCTACCCTAGGGTGTTTTTTTTAATTACGGGGGTTAGGGCGTAACAAGTATTTTTTTCAATGCAGTCATTCTATACATAGATGGTGACGTCACTTCGTTATTGTAACCTCTATGCTAGGACGCATCACATTCCCCTGATTTGGGGATTTGTGCTTCCGCCAAAATAGTTCCGCGTAAGAATAAATATTTTTCTATTATGAGAAAAACGGTGTTAAATATGTGTTTAAAATGGAATGTTGTTTAAAGAAATGTTATTTCGTATGTTTAAATGCGATTTTGAATCTCTATTAAGATTGATAGCGATTTTCAGAAGCACGATTACTTGACTTACTTTCGCTTTTATTTTCCACTTTTAAAAGAAGTGCTACCCACAATTCCTTGCGCGTTAGTACACAGGTCAGTAAGACCGGTGTGTACACAATGCAATGCAGTTGCTATAACGTTTGCTCTCTCTTGAAGAGGAGTTATCGGAAGGAAACCTACCGCCTTTAAACTGTTTAGTCTCCCAATTTTAAACCAACAAATGTATATGCATTGACACTTTTTAATCAAGCGAATATTCACCTTATTGAAAACAAGAAATATCTTAAAAAAATATTCGGCGTGTATTTTCTGTACCACTAATCGTTAAAAAACGTTTCATCGGGAATTTTTAAGAATTCGTCAGCTTCTATGCTGCTTGAATACCATGCTTGCTATAACGTTTACAAATGGCAGATTCGAAATAATTCGTTTTCTTTACACTCATGATCGCCTTAAACCAGTGGCGTAGCCATACCCAAATTTTAGCCGAGGCAGTATCTTTGGTCATTGTTGGGGGTTCCATGGGCATGCCCCGGATTTTTTTATACGTCTCGGGTGCGTTTTAAAGGCCATTTAAACCACATTTTATACCTATATTATCGGAATCGTGGACGCTACATATCAATAAAGATAACAAAAAAATCTGCTACAAGTTTATTGTCAATTTTAGATTATGTTACCATAAACGGTGTTTTAAGTGAAAATGATGTAACAATCTTAACTACATCAAAATAGTCATATTATTTATTTGAAGTCAGATAGAAAAAAAACAATGAGACGCAGCTCTCTCATACAATATAAAGACGTGAAACTCCAGCTGCTGGAGCAGTATTGAATTTTCATTAAAAACAATTAGTTGGTCCTTTATTTAAGGCAAGTGACCGATTGCCAAAACAGTACAAAACAGCACAATACAAACCAACATAAACACAAAATATGAATAAAGCTGGGGTCACCGCCTTGGAACGGTCAATGCAAAGCAATTGGGGTTTAAACCTGGTTATAGAGCGCTCAACCTCACACTTGGCCCAGCAATATTCATAATACATTTAAGTGTAAATAAAATTTAACGTCATAGCATTGTAACTCAAATTAAACAATAATAAAAGGGAATTAAAACGCATTCAATTTAATTACTATTTAATTACTCAATTGCATTGAAGATACAAGAGTAACAGAATTACAACTTTTTGACGAACGATCAAATAAAACTATTAACAATTGTCAACTACATTCCTTCTTTATAGAAAAGATTTGAGAATATATAATCATAGAGTTAATATCTCAGATAATCATCGCTCAAATACAGGAAGAAGCAGCAATAAGCCATAATATGTATATGGATAATATAACGTGCTTTATAAATTTATTATTGAAATACTAAAATAATATAGATCTACCTTATAATATGAAGAAAACAGATCTATCGAACATTTTAGCGAATAATGTTTCATGAATTGTGAAAAACTTCTTCACTGTCTTAACATGTTTTATTATTCTTCAACTTTTAAATATCAATCTTATTCAACGCTAATTCAAATCTTCTGTCTCCAGTCGAATCCTACATTTGAAGAATTTGTTTTCGATGAACTGGAATGTGTTTATGCACAAACATTAAAGCGATGCCATTAACCCGTTCCTCTTTCATAGTAGAACGTGTTCACGTTTATAGCCTTCGCAATGCGCTAAAACTCCGCTCACATGTACAAGAACCAACGGGCATAAAGAGGAGAATACCAATAAAGCCGAAAACGCCAACCACCCGAAGTGTGTCTATGTCCAAAATAGACCCAAACTTCGTCACCTGGCCGTAAAACACCCGATTCTAGCTCGGTAAGTTCCGATGCCCATTCCGACTTTGTTGAAGTCTCGCGCAAGACTTTAAAGAAAATGTTCATATTAAACTGTTCAATTTAATCAACTCGTTTTTATCAAAAGGATATGATGCTTATATACTTAAAAACACGTGCTTGATGGTTTTTGATTCACTATATCTTTCTTCTCTTAAAATTTGGAATCATTAATGATATTATGGGCATTTTTCACAAATGAGCATAATTGTGTCTCTGTGTCGTTTGCACAAATCTGCACGAAAACTACATTTAGACTCACATCTTACTTCAAATTATTTCTGTCGTCAGTTGTCAAACACCTATATACTGTTTGATTCCAATAATGCCGCTTTAACATCTTACATCAAATCATTTCTGTCGTCAGTTTTCAAACACCTATATACTGTTTGATTCCAATAATGTCGCTTTAATGGAATTACTATTTTTATACATTTGATTCTTAATATTTAATCACCTTAACTTGTTTTTTTAGTAGTTCAATTTTGCAGTACCGCCCTATTATTATTTTAATTTTTACTTAACAGTACTACCCCTGGATTTTGTTCACGTCATTGTGTCTTCGCTTGTCAATTACGTCATAACTCTTTCTCTGTTCCTGGGTACATTGATTTTTGTGACGTCATACCACCAACTTGCCCAGCTGTAATCTACATGCATAGGTCATTGGATTTATAATTTTATTTTCTCTGTGACAGGCGTTTTTTTAATTAATTTATTATTGTTAAATTTGAGTTACAATGCTATGAGGTTAATTTTATTTACACTTAAATGTATTATGAATATTGCTGGGCCAAGTGTGAGGTTGAGCGCTCCAAAACCGGTTTAAACACCCAATGCTTTGCATTGACCGTTCCAAGGCGTCGACCCCAGCTTTATTCTTATTGGTAATTATGTTGTTTTGTATTGTGCTGTTTTGTATTGTTTGGGCAATCGGTCACTTGCCTTAAATAAAGAACCTACTAATTATTTATAATAATAATTCAATGCTTCTCCAGCAGCCGGAGTTTCACTTCTTTATATTGAATACTATTATCGAATAAACCGCTGGATGGAAAATTGTGATAAAAGGTAGAACATCGTGGTCATATGAAACACATAGCAATGATCATGATCAGCTCAAAACCAAAGAAATAAATTGGACATACCAGGAGCTGACGTATAAACATTTGATTTCAATGTTTGACAGCGATCAAACTCTATTGTAAGCTCATCTTGATCAACATTATTTTTGCCAGAATTGCCAATGCTTAAGTTTTGCATATTTCGCAATGTCTTCTTTTTTATTAAATGCATATGCACGACCATAAATTGCCGGATTATATGTTCCTGCCTGTGGAATTGCTGGCACTGGTTCAGTTTTCTCAATACTTTGTGGATGTACACGTTTGTACTCAAGCAAACCATGCAGCTCACTGGAGAACTCTTATTTCACACAGGCTTTAATGCTTGGAAAAATCAAAACAAGAACTACATTTAATAGTTAAATATCAAATTTTCAATCATAGACAGAATGGTCCTGTAACGGTTGGATTAAAAAGAAAAGCAGTTGATAGAAAAGGCAGAGTTTTTACTTTGCCGGACAAGCTGTTTGTCGCAATACATTTGCTTTCGCTCATGGTTTGTCTAAAAACACAATTCATTCGATTGGTCGCTCCCTTGATGTAAATGTTCTTGAAGCAAGAGTGCACGGGTATAACAAGAAACTGCCTAAACACTCACTTAATTTACAAGATGTTGAAATGGTAAAAACTTTTCTAGAAAGTTATGGCAGACAAAAAGAAATGACTCTGCCTAGACGAACACCACGGGCCAATGAAAAGTGTATCCTTCTTCTTTCAGACAAAAACAAGAGTGATATATATGAATGTATTGTGGCGCACTTAACCATACTGACCATAAACAAGTAGGGCCTTCCACTTTTAAGAAAATATGGTTGGAACAGTGTCCATATTTGTTGGACATAAAGCCTGCCACTGATCTTTGTTTGAAATGTCAACAACATGTAGAATTACTTAGTCTGGTAACATCAAAGAAGAATAGAATAAAATAAAATGAGACAATTATCAAAAACATTTAGAAAACGTTAAGGCCAGCATTTTTTAAAAATTGTTTTACGGGAAATTAAAAAAAAAAAAATTGAGTTGGGGGGAATAAATAAAAATAAAATCATGAAAAGTGAGCAGTCTACCAAAATAAAATAAAAATACAACTGTCTAAACTGATTTTTTTTTTGAAAATTTAAAATTAAGCCAATTTAACCTTATGTATACTTGCATTAACCTATAAGTGTTTTATATTTCTTATTACACTATTGTGGAAGCTTTTTATAATAATAGTAAACATATTTTTATATATATTTATATGTAAAAGCACCTTTCGCATGTATTACACTATATTGCTTCAATAGAGACCATTAACCACGCCAGGTGTGTAGTGTATTATAGTGATCGTTAAACTTTTGTTGAGTGTTAATCATATGTATGTTTGTAACAAATATAGCATGCATTTGACTTAAATAAAAATGAATTGAAAACTTTTTAAATTGTTTAATAGCTTTAAATAACAACCAACTTTGTAACTTTCATCCATGGGTGGAATATGCACACTAAAAATACTATTTAATATACAACAGACTTGCTTTATATCATGATAATTTGTATCAATCATGAGAAAAAATGAGCCACATAACAGGAAATTGGACCTTAGGGCGATTGCGACCATTTTGGCTCCAAAAAGCAATCTGATCAGGATCCAAACTGTTCAACATAATTGTCATTCAGTCAGTACTTCTAAAGATGTTAAGCGAACACTTTGGATCCTGATCAGACTGCGCTTGAATTGATCTTGATCCAAACTTTGTGTAGTGAAAGTTCTAGTACATAAAATGTGAATGTTTTATTTAAGAAACCGTGAGTTATAGACTTATAAAAACATGTGCTGCATTTCATTTTATATTCAGAGAGAGTTATAGTGGATATATATGTAAAGTGAACACACGAGGCATGACTACAATATTTGGTGTGTAACATCGTTATGAGGTTCTCTTTGAAGTTTGTTCAAATCATGCAGAAAATTTGCCCTCCCTAGTTGTTACTGTTTTGCTTATAAATATAAATAATATAATCATTCTCTGAAACCGCATGGCCCTTTGGTTTGTTGCGTTGCATGCCAACCATATAGTGGTTCTTTGCTAAGTTTCCTCAAAGCATGTCTCCGTGGTCAAAACTGTTTGCGCTTCAGGGGTCAACTGTTTTATATAGATTAATGTCTTTGATAATCCCTAACAACACAGACACCGCAAGGGTCAGGGGTTCAATATTTGGTGTGTAACATGTTAGTGTTTTCTTCATCTAGGTGTGATCAAATCATACATTTGGAGTTAAAAATAACCCGTCCTTGTTTCACATGCTTAACATTTAATTATATAATAAAGAGTTAAACAATATTATTCTCTCAAAACGCATGGGTTAGGTGATAATTATTTTGTATGTGACATTTTATGGCGGTAATCTTCGTAGGTTTTGTATCATGTCCATTGGCTTCACATTAGCACCAACAAAATATTGAGGTAAAAGACACAATATACCTAGAAACCTAGATTTATTTCATTGAACATTTTCTTAAGTGCAGGCCGTATAAAGAATTAAATAGCACATGTAGCAAGGATTTAAATTGTTCTAGTAGAATTACTCTGCTGACTGTATATAACATACTCGCAAGATTAATTATATATAGAACACAACTTTTGAACTATGTAATTGTATATTTTTAAAATAGTATTCTATTTTTAAAAAATCGTAAAAGACTTACTGCATTGTCAAAATAAAATGGTGTAAACTTTTGCACATATTATTTTGTTCCTCTCTTATTCACAGTTTAAGTTCAAATGAAAATTTCTATGGAATGTGTTGTCTGTGTTATTTTAAGGAGAAACAGCAATAACATGTTTTGGATATATAATAAACAGAGACTGCTATTTAAATGTGAAGATAATAATAACCCTGGAACAAATACAAAGAGCCGATTGAGCACCAGGGCCCTTGCTACACTTTGGGGGATTGGGGCCGGGGCTCTTAGAGGGTGAATTTCACGTCGTTTTCGGCGAAAAAGGGGAATTTTACAAGATCTTTTCACCAATCATTCAACACTTAATATTGCTCTATTTTAATGTAATTTACATAAATATACATATAATCAAAGGTTTATAGCAAGATACCAGCTGGCAACATAGGTATAAAAGTAAAAAAAAAAGTTTTGGAGGGTGGAATTTTTAGGTGAAATAGGGGAAAAAAGTATACTATTTTAAGGTGGGAATGGGGCCGAATTTCGGCCCCAAAAACGGCCAAACGAGGGCCCTGAGCACATTTATCAACAAAGCCTGAGGTGTGATAAATTGATTTGTATTCCTTGCAGTACAAATCTTGCAGTATGAAAACATTATTTACAGTTGATAGAACATCATATTTCGGCTAAATAATAACTCATTTTTGAAAAATAATGTCAAGAAAAATAAATAAAACTTTCTTGTGACTTTGACGGACATACGAACATCGGGACCCAATGCTATTTTCTTCAGCAGCTGTGTTGCATACTTTTTTTCCAAATAAAGAATATTTATGGGTGGGTGGGGAATGGGATTATTGATGCAAGTACCTGTGGTTCAGTCCTCATGTTCATTATAAAGAAACGTAAAGTAGTATTTCTTGGACATTTTCGGGATGTTGATTTTTTATCTATAAAAATATTACAGGATATGCATTTTAATAAATACGCATATTTATTAAACCTACCCAAAACTTTTTAACACACCGAAAGTTATCGATGGTGACACCTCTGCATCATCTTCAAAAACTCATTATTATTTTGAATTTCGTATCACATAATATGGTCATGATGTCAACAATGGTGTTCTGAAGACTATCTTTTCTAATTGAAATGGTTTCTGCTCCGTTTTTAATTAATTTGATTTTGGAATATGCTACATTTGTCTCGTTGATGTTAATGTCCGCCATTTCGGAAATGCAATATGAAAATAATTTGTCAAATACTCACCGATTGGCTAATAGCGTGTGGTATTGGCTGCAATAGGCAATGAAAATCGCTGACGCTTTACAAGTCGAATTGGAACAACGAAAAACCCGTATTATAAACAAATTTTGAACAACACTTTCGGCAATCTGCGCAATTTTTTTTCTAGTTTTGGATAACATACTAGGTCGGCGGGTGAAATGTAAATAAAAAAAAACAAAAGTGACTCTTATTTTTATTTGTATTTGTCGAAAAATAGGGTCGGTCTCTCCCGTAAAACAGATAGTAAAAAAAGCTGGCCTAAATGTCAAAGAGACAATTACAGGGAGCAATGCGAGAGGACAAAGCTTCAGTTTGATAAATTGTCAGAAGCAAATAAACAAGAGATATTTTACCAAAGTGATTAGTCAAGTTCCTGCTTGAAAATGTTATTTCAATTATGTTTTATCCTTATATTTGAAATTCCATGTTAATATAAAGTTAAAATAATAGATTTTCAAGATGTTACATTAATACATTAAAAAAACATTGTAAATACAATTATAAATACATGTTAATTTAGTGTTTTAAATACGTTTGATAGAACACATATCTATCAATATATTTGAATATTTTCATGAAAGCAATTATTTATAATTATTATTTTAATTATATCAATAAATGTTATTTACAATAGTGTGCAAAACCAAAACAGTAAAGATTCTTTTAAAAATGTATTCTCATAACATGACAAAGACCAAAAGCCACATATGCCACAATCCACTACAGCTTTGACTACAGCCAACAGGTGATCTATCCTCATCAGGAGGCCGTTTCATCAATATTTACGTTTTTTATACGATTGTAAATTACGTATCGAGATTAATGTAGTCGTTTACGACTTTACATAAATTCCGTTTCATCAACGAAATCGTAAAGGCAACACACATAAAAAACGACTACATAAATATACGTATTTTGTAACCGATAAACATAGTGAAGCAGTCTGAAAAAAATGCATGACGTATTTTTCGCGCGTTGTCAGCAAACGTAAACATCGCTAGACTAATGATGGCGGTTGTAGTCAAACGAAACAAAAACAAAAATTGGAACACGTCGGAAACGACGATTCTTGTCGACCGGTGTGTCGAAGGATACTGTCTGCTGTTTGGCAGTCAATCTCCTTCCGTTACGGAAGAAAAAAAAGGATGTATTTTGGAAGGAGACGGTTGAAATGTGAGTTGACAACTTGTTTATTTTGTTGGTCTTGAACTAATTTTAAGTTAAATGTATTTATCGCATATTTTCATGAGTAAAACTATATTGCTTGGAGTAGTCGTTTTTTTTCTATGCAGTAAGGCGATTGTCGTGTAGCTCAATTAGCAGTTTAATATCGATTTATTTAGGCCTAGGAAATGATTCAAATTCAGACTCACAATAACTTGAATAAGACATAATGCATTAAAAGTATGTCATGTCAGTAAAGTTGTTGTTCAATTATCTTATATTTTATTGCAAGAATGTATAAGATGCACATGACAAAACATGTACAGTACATGGTTCTGGGCTCGTTATTGCTGGACAACAACAATTTAAAGATGGTTTCCCGTGCGGGCAACCTGTTGTAAAAAGTTTTTTGTTGTGCCTGCTTACTGCATCGTGGTATAAATTATTGATTTCTCGGATAAAAGATTAAGTTTTCAATTTTATTAAATTCCATCATGTAGGAGAAATGCAGATGGACCCGGAAGAACATCGCATGAAGCGAACGGAAAAAAAGGGTGGACCTGAAAGTAAGTTGTATGTGTGTGTGATTTATGTTTCATTCATTTTTCAGCAAAGCATAAACGATTTTTTTACATATGCCATATACATATGCAATATTTTAAACCTCAGTGTAAATTTTATGTGTCTAAAAGGGATCTTTTCACGGTTTGGTAAATTGACAAAATTGAGAAAAGTTGTTTCAGATTCGCAAATTTTCGGTTTAGTTATGATATTTGTGAGGAAACAATAAAACTGAACATTTGTCATGGTCTAATATAGCCATTATATGCATCTTTTGACGATTTAAAAACCTAAAATTTATAAAGCGTTGCAACGCGAAACGATTGAATACTTTGGAGAGTGTTGTTGTTGTCGTTTAAATTTGTGAAACTGCGAAGATTGCGTATATAAGGTATAAAATACGCACCTTATGTATGCTTGGCAGGATAGCTCAGTTGGCTTATGCGTTTTTTACTTCAGGATTCTGGGGGTCACTGGTTCGAGTCCTGCTGCGGGCCACTTTTTTTCTTTTTTTAAATTTTATTTTTGATTTTTTTACTGGAGCTTTTAAAATTTAATGCTCTATGCATGTGGTTTATGTTATTACTTGAAATGTACCCTGTTGTGGTGCGCAATACGTTGGGCAGACGGGTAGATCACTTAAAACACGTTTTAGGGAACATTATTTTAAAATTAAAAATAACAATAAATTTTATTACTTCATTTACCAGCACTTTAATAAAACAGGTCATAGCGTTACAAATATTTCAATTCAACCTGTGGAGCAACTTATTTTTAATAATAGTACTTCAAGTCAGTGCCAATTAAAAGCAAGGTGCATGTCAGAATTTGAATGGATTAAACGTTTGCAATCAGCAATCACTTGGATTAAATGATAATATTCTAAATGTTGGAACAATTTCTAAAAATAAATCGATTAATTCATTTTCTATGTTTAGTAAACGTCTAAGAAATAAACGTTCACATGGCATTAGGAAAAATGGTAACTAAAGGCGTAAATTTAAACGTCTGCTTTCTTTAAACGATTGCTACACAGTATTACAAAATGGGGGAAAACATAAATTACTAAGTGCACTTTGCTCTCTTTCTGTTTCTTCGTTGGCGCATATTGATAAGAAATGTAAACTTATTTTACTTCACTTTACTATCTGACCCTCTATATGAATGTGCTTGTATTATTGAATCTTTCACTGACTACTTTCTTAAACCTTTTATTGAAAATGTACTTAACAAAACTAGAAATCGTATCAAAATTGAGTTTTGTAACAAAGGTCTTGATTTAATTGACCTTCCTAAAATATTCAATGATAAAAATGTACGTCGGTTGATTCCCCCTTATTTCCACAATACTGAATCACCAATTATTTGCTACAAATATAGTAAACCTGTAAGAAGTATCGTTTTTAATTATAATTCTATTTCCACAGATATAAATGTAATAAGAAATTGTCCTACATTATGTGACTGTACTAGTTCTAAATATATATATGGTCCAGTTGGACATGTTATTACTGGGGACCTTAATTTCATTCAAAATAAAAACCTTAGAAATTTTCTACGCAGAGGCCCTAAGTACAGACTGCCTATTCCTGTTGATTTTGATGACTGCATTAAGAATATCGTAACATCCTTACATGATTATTGCACTAAATGGTGCAGGAAGGAAAATGCTGAAATTACTGCACTCAATGATTGGAAAACAAAAATATTTAGTATGGCCATGAATAAAATATGTTTTTTTGATACACATCCTTTGGCCCTACCACATTCACCTAAATTTAATAAACACAATCTCTGTAAATTGCTTGAAGACTTAAAATCTAAATTCGTCTTAGTTCCTGCTGATAAGGCTTCTAATAATGTTATCATAATATGACGAGTGTTTTATGTTCAAACTATTTCACAAGAACTTTCACAAACTACATCATATTGTGAGTACAATAAGCAACCTAATGAAATTATTACCGACCATATTGCCCAATGCATAAAGTTAAATGTAATAGTCAATATTACTGACAAGAAATTGCCATCACTTTACTGGATACCTAAATTACATTAGACGCCATATAAAAGTCGTTTTATCGCTAATTCAGTGTCTTGTACTACCAAACAATTATCAGTGTATCTTACATCTGCATTGAGTGCTATTAGATATCATATAGCTAAATTTTGTAATAAAGTTTATGAAAATAGTAATATTAACCTATTTTGGTCAATAAAAAACACCTTAGAAGTTATTGATAAAATTGTAATAAAAATATAAGGTGTCCAGGTAAGAACTTATGATTTTTCGAACTAAACAACGCTTCCTCACCTGAAAGTAAGTCCAAACTGTTGATTTATGTTGAAAAAATTTTTTGCAGAGATAAGTGTTTGTATCTATGCTTTATACATAAAGCAATATTTTTTACTATCAGATATTAGATAATTACATCATTTGGATGGTTTGACTTTGTCAAGTTAATTTTATTTGAGAAAAGTTGTTTTTGAATTTTGGAAAATATTTAAACAAATTTTGAACATTTGTATGGTCTAATATAGCCATTATATGACATTTTTTGATATTTATAAAGCGAATTTATAAAGAATTATAAAACTTGCAAGGAGATGTTGTTGTTGTTTTAAATTTGTGAAACTGCGAAGATTGCGTATATAAGGTATAAAATACGCACCTTATGTATGCTTGGCAGGATAGCTCAGTTGGCTTATGCTTTTTTACTTCAGGATTCTGGGGGTCACTGGTTCGAGTCCTGCTGCGGGCCACTTTTTTTCCTTTTTTTAAATTTTATTTTTGATTTTTTTACTGGAGCTTTTAAAATTTAATGCTCTATGCATGTGGTTTATGTTATTACTTGAAATGTACCCTGTTGTGGTGCGCAATACGTTGGGCAGACGGGTAGATCACTTAAAACACGTTTTAGGGAACATTATTTTAAAATTAAAAATAACAATAAATTTTATACTTCATTTACCAGCACTTTAATAAAACAGGTCATAGCGTTACAAATATTTCAATTCAACCTGTGGAGCAACTTATTTTTAATAATAGTACTTCAAGTCAGTGCCAATTAAAGCAAGGTGCATGTCAGAATTGAATGGATTAAACGTTTGCAATCAGCAATCCACTTGGATTAAATGATAATATTCTAAATGTTGGAACAATTTCTAAAAATAAATCGATTAATTCATTTTCTATGTTTAGTAAACGTCTAAGAAATAAACGTTCACATGGCATTAGGAAAAATGGTAACTAAAGGCGTAAATTTAAACGTCTGCTTTCTTTAAACTGATTGCTACACAGTATTACAAAATGGGGGAAACATAAATTACTAAGTGCACTTTGCTCTCTTTCTGTTTCTTCGTTGGCGCATACTGATAAGAAATGTAAACTTATTTTACTTCACTTTACTATCTGACCCTCTATATGAATGTGCTTGTATTATTGAATCTTTCACTGACTACTTTCTTAAACCTTTTATTGAAAATGTACTTAACAAAACTAGAAATCGTATCAAAATTGAGTTTTGTAACAAAGGTCTTGATTTAATTGACCTTCCTAAAATATTCAATGATAAAAATGTACGTCGGTTGATTCCCCCTTATTTCCACAATACTGAATCACCACTTATTTGCTACAAATATAGTAAACATGTAAGAAGTATCGTTTTTAATTATAATTCTATTTCCACAGATATAAATGTAATAAGAAATTGTCCTTCATTATGTGACTGTACTAGTTCTAAATATATATATGGTCCAGTTGGACATGTTATTACTGGGGACCTTAATTTCATTCAAAATAAAAACCTTAGAAATTTTCTACGCAGAGGCCCTAAGTACAGACTGCCTATTCCTGTTGATTTTGATGACTGCATTAAGAATATCGTAACATCCTTACATGATTATTGCACTAAATGGTGCAGGAAGGAAAATGCTGAAATTACTGCACTCAATGATTGGAAAACAAAAATATTTAGTATGGCCATGAATAAAATATGTTTTTATGATACACATCCTTTGGCCCTACCACATTCACCTAAATTTAATAAACACAATCTCTGTAAATTGCTTGAAGACTTAAAATCTAAATTCGTCTTAGTTCCTGCTGATAAGGCTTCTAATAATGTTATCATAATATGACGAGTGTTTTATGTTCAAACTATTTCACAAGAACTTTCACAAACTACATCATATTGTGAGTACAATAAGCAACCTAATGAAATTATTACCGACCATATTGCCCAATGCATAAAGTTAAATGTAATAGTCAATATTACTGACAAGAAATTGCCATCACTTTACTGGATACCTAAATTACATTAGACGCCATATAAAAGTCGTTTTATCGCTAATTCAGTGTCTTGTACTACCAAACAATTATCAGTGTATCTTACATCTGCATTGAGTGCTATTAGATATCATATAGCTAAATTTTGTAATAAAGTTTATGAAAATAGTAATATTAACCTATTTTGGTCAATAAAAAACACCTTAGAAGTTATTGATAAAATTGAAAATAAAAAATATAAGGTGTCACAGGTAAGTACTTATGATTTTTCTACACTATATACAACGCTTCCTCACGCTTTAATAAAATCCAAACTTGTTTCTTTGATTGAAAAAACTTTTTGCTAGAGAGAAGTGTTTGTATCTAGCTTTAAACACTAAAACAGCTTTTTTTACTAATCAGATATTAGATAATTACATCATTTGGACTGGTCTTGACTTTTGTGCAGCACTTACTTTTCTTTTGGATAACTTGTTTGTTGAATTTAATGGTAAAATATTTAAACAAATTATTGGCGTTCCTATGGGTACTAATTGTGCGCCACTTATAGCTGACCTTTTTTATATTGTTATGAAAGCGAATTTATGTTAGAATTATCTAAAACTAAGCAAGTAGATTTGATTAATTGTTTTAACCTTACTAGTAGGTACATTGATGACATACTTAATTTAGATAATCCATTATTTGAACAATATATTCACAAAATCTACCCTAAAGAACTAGTCTTAAATAGATCGTGTATATCCAATACAGACGCTTCGTATTTAGACTTACATTTAACTATTATTAATAATTTGATCAAAACTAGTTTATACGACAAACGGGACGATTTTAACTTTGAAATTGTGAATTTTCCGTTTCTAGATGGCAACATCCCTAAAGGACCTTCCTATGGTATTTACATTTCGCAGTTGGTACGTTATGCCAGAGCATGTTCGTGTATTAAAGATTTTAATGATCGTAATCTAATATTAACTAAAAAATTGCTAAAACAAGGCTTTTTGTATCATAACCTAAGAAATAAATTTGCTAGATTTTACTCTAAGTATGGTGAATTAATTTCAAAATATAATGTTTCTTTGAAATGGCATTTAAATAATGGAATCTCCCATCCATCATTTTACGGAGATGTTTTGAAGCGTGTCCGCAAATTAAAATATGTTAAACCAAATGTTCATATTAAACTTTTCAACTTAATTAACTTGTTTTTATCAAAAGGATACGATGCTTATATACTTAAAAACACGTGTTTGATGGTTTTCGATTCACTATATCTTTCTTGCCTTAAAATTTGGAATCATAAGTGATATTATAGGCATTTTTCACTGTTGAATAAATTTGTGTCATTGTGTCGTATCAACAAATCTGCATGAATACTACATTATAGGCATTTTTCACTGTTGAATACAATTGTGTCATTGTGTCGTATGAACAAATCTGTATGTAAACTACATTTGGACTCAAATCGTACATCAAATCAGTACTGTCTTCAGTTGTCAAAACACCTATATACTGTTTGATTCCAATAATGTCGCTTTAATGGAATTACCATTTTTATTCATTTGCTTCTTAATATTAAAATCACTTAAACTTGTTTTATTAGTAGCACAGCCTCATTAATATTTTTATTTAGTACTGCCCCTGGAATTTGTTCACGTCATTATGTCATTATGGATTTTTGTGACGTCATACGACCGACTTTCCCAGTTGTAATCTACATGCATAGGTCATTCGGTTATAACGTTCCATTTTATTTATATTTTCTCTCTGATAGGCGTTTCTTGTTTGATTTAATTATTATTATTTTTTTTTTAGCAGTCACATAAACAACCAAGCTATGTAATATGGAATTTTTACACCCATTATTGCTGCTTCTTCCTGTATTCGCGCGATGATTATCTGAGATATTAACTCCATGATTCTATATTCTCAAAATCTTTTCTATAAAGAAGGAATGTAGTTGACAATTGTTAATAGTTTTACTTCGATCGTTCGTCAAAAAGTTGTAATTCTGTTACTCTTGTATCTTCAATGCACTTGAGTAATTAAATAGTAATTAAATTGAATGCGTTTTAATTCCCCTTTATTATTGTTTAATTTGAGTTAAAATGCTATGACGATTGCTGGGCCAAGTGTGAGGTTGAGCGCTCTATAACCAGGTTTAAACCCCCAATGCTTTGCATTGACCGTTCCAAGGCGGTGACCCCAGCTTTATTCATATTTTGTGTTTATGTTGGTTTGTATTGTGCTGTATTGTGCTGTTTTGTACTGTTTGGGCAATCGGTCACTTGCCTTAAATAAAGGACCAACTAATTGTTTTTAATGAAAATTCAATACTGCTCCAGCAGCTGGAGTTTCACTTCTTTATATTACATTTATCAATATAAAGCATTTAATGCCAAACTTCAAAACATGCCAAAATCTGTGAAAAGGCTCCTGTAATAACTTGTAATTGCGGCTACGATTTTAACAATTCTGTTGTATATTGATGTATATTTATTGATACAAATTTTTTTATTTCAAGTGTAATGAAAAATAAATATAATATTAATGAGAGTTTCACAAAGGCAAAAGAAAATAAATTGAAAAAGGAAGTAGGACATTTTAGTGCAGAGTTGTGTCACCCCCTGTTTGTGGATGAATGGGTATTTCATACACAGTTTCGGTAATGTTAGTTGATGTTAACCTTGTGAACACTTCACAAGGTTAACTTTAACTAACATTTAACGAAACAGTTCGATCAGCTGCTCCCTGCACTGGTGCATTGTTCCTGATCCATTTTGTCCCCAACTTCTTTGTCTATCGGTGGATCGTTTAAATCCAGACACAGGTTGTACAGGCGCATGCAAACTGTTGCAATTTCACAGCACTTATTGGACTGTAAAGGCGAGCATCCACCAGTGCGATTCAGACTATTAAAAATGATCCAAAATCTTTATTTAACATAGCAATTAGAGGCTCAAAGATGCAGAGGGCACTCCTCCTAAAAAATCGGCACCAAAATTTTCTAGATTCTATATAACTTAAATGTGCGGCTTTCCATCTATTTCCGTCACTTTCCGTCTTAACTGGATTTTTGTCAAGAAGAGTCTCCGTTTAAGCGAAAAATACAATAAAAGCAGAAAGTGACGCCCTTGATTAGCCTGTGCGGACTTGCAAATATAACAATTCCAATACCTGATTCAATAAACTTTCCAGAGGATCGTCATCGCCTTCATGTTCATTGGCCTTGGATGAAGTGCTACATTCAAAATGCATACAAAATAACCACAAAATCTAATCTGCATATCTGTGATTACTGACTGATGGGATGGTTTATGTTGAGTAGAAAAGCAATAAAATATATATGTTTTTACAGTTTTTGAAATAGGTTATGAATTGATTATTCATTAATACCCTATAACATGTCTGCTTCTGTAATAGGTCATTTTAACTATCTCAAACAAGAGCTCTACGGCTGGAGGATGATGCCCCACAAAACAGGGCCTTGACACCGACCGACCGACAGACAGACCGACATCCACCAAAACAATATACCCCCAATATACCTTCTTCCAATGGGGGGGGGGGGGCATTAAATATAAATATTACAATGCAGAAATTTTATTGGACCATTTGTCAAAAAATATGTAAAAAACACATAAAATTACCTGTAATTGTGTTCAATTTTCATTTTTTACATAGTTGATCCTCTTCCATGGGCTCGAAATCATCATCTTCCAATTGCATTTCCATCTCCACTTGTCCAACATACCCCATTGCCTGTTTCAGCATCTATAAAACAGCAGTTCAGTATTGTTTTGCACATTCCGGACAGAATTAGTTAGCTGTGAAATTTTCATGCAGTGATTTTTAGAATGAAATACAACGGATTATTTTAACGTAACCTCATGAATGGTATTTATACCGAGGTTAGATTACGACTCTAAATTAATATTACATGTAGGAAGCAGTACATCAACAATTATATTCAAAGGATCATATTTTTGTCGACACTTGAATTAATTGACGGATATCTTTTCTTATCTGGGACGACACTTAACGCACATTCATTAAACCCCCTTTTCACAGAGTGAGGCTCATATGTAAGAGTTTAAATACAATGAATATGAATATCATTTTATTTTAACTAAAAAAAGCCGCAAGTTATGCACAATTTATTCAAAACAAATCATATACATTATTGCAAAAAACCCTCATTCATTACAAATCTTTTACAACATTTTATTAGTTACGCTAAAACTAATGATTCTATAGAAGTTGACAACTGTCGCGATGAGACTTATATTTCACTGCTTATATGATAAATTACATAAATCGTGATTTCAAAACACCACATGCTCTTTCTACGACTATCCGTCCTCTACATAAATGGTAATTGTAGGCCTGTTCACCAGCATTGGAGGGATGAGGTACAGGGGTCATCAGGTAAGTCCTTAATGTATATCCACTATCCTCCAGCAGATGACCCACATCATTGGTGCTTAGATATTGCTATAAATTAAAATATTATATTGAACAGTTGCTATGTCTATGATATAAAGCAGTCCACAGTTAATGTTGTTGGATTAAGTGAATATTTATGGGTGGGTGGGGAATGGGATTATTGATGCAAGTACCTGTGGTTCAGTCCTCATGTTCATTATAAAGAAACGTAAAGTAGTATTTCTTGGACATTTTCGGGATGTTGATTTTTTATCTATAAAAATATTACAGGATATGCATTTTAATAAATACGCATATTTATTAAACCTACCCAAAACTTTTTAACACACAGATAGTTATCGATGGTGACACCTCTGCATCATCTTCAAAAACTCATTATTATTTTGAATTTCGTATCACATAATATGGGCATGATGTCAACAATGGTGTTCTGAAGATTATCTTTTCTAATTGAAATGGTTTCTGCTCCGTTTTTAATTAATTTGATTTTGGAATATGCTACATTTGTCTCGTTGATGTTAATGTCCGCCATTTCGGAAATGCAATATGAAAATAATTTGTCAAATACTCACCGATTGGCTAATAGCGTGTGGTATTGGCTGCAATAGGCAATGAAAATCGCTGACGCTTTACAAGTCGAATTGGAACAACGAAAAACCCGTATTATAAACAAATTTTGAACAACACTTTCGGCAATCTGCGCATTTTTTTCTAGTTTTGGATAACATACTAGGTCGGCGGGTGAAATGTAAAAAAAACAAACAAACGAAAGTGACTCTTATTTTTATTTGTCGAAAAATAGGGTCGGTCGCTCCCGTAAAACAGATAGTAAAAAAATGCTGGCCTAAATGTCAAAGAGACAATTACAGGGAGCAATGCGAGAGGACAAAGCTTCAGTTTGATAAATTGTCAGAGGCAAATAAAAAAGAGATATTTTACGAAAGTGATTAGTCAAGTTCCTGCTTGAAAATGTTATTTCAATTATGTTTTATCCTTATATTTGAAATTCCATGTTAATATAAAGTTAAAATAATAGATTTTCAAGATGTTACATTAATACATTAAAAAAACATTGTAAATACAATTATAAATACATGTTAATTTAGTGTTTTAAATACGTTTGATAGAACACATATCTATCAATATACTTGAATATTTTCATGAAAGCAATTATTTATAATTATTATTTTAATTATATCAATAAATGTTATTTACAATAGTGTGCAAAACCCAAACAGTAAAGATTCTTTTAAAAATGTATTCTCATAACATGACAAAGACCAAAAGCCACATATGCCACAATCCACTACAGCTTTGACTACAGCCAAAAGGTGTTCTATCCTCATCAGGAGGCCGTTTCATCAATATTTACGTTTTTATACGATTGTAAATTACGTATCGAGATTAATGTAGTCGTTTACGACTTTACATGAATTCCGTTTCATCAACGAAATCGTAAAGGCAACACACATAAAAAACGACTACATAAATATACGTATTTTGTAACCGATAAACATAGTGAAGCAGTCTGAAAAAAATGCATGACGTATTTTTCGCGCGTTGTCAGCAAACGTAAACATCGCTAGACTAATGATGGCGGTTGTAGTCAAACGAAACAAAAACAAAAATTGGAACACGTCGGAAACGACGATTCTTGTCGACCGGTGTGTCGAAGGATACTGTCTGCTGTTTGATAGTCACTCTCCTTCCGTTACGGAAGAAAAAAAGGATGTATTTTGGAAGGAGACGGTTGAAATGTGAGTTGACAACTTGTTCATTTTGTTGGTCTTGAACTAATTTTAAGTTAAATGTATTTATCGCATATTTTCATGAGTAAAACTATATTGCTTGGAGTAGTCGTTTTTTTTCTATGCAGTAAGGCGATTGTCGTGAAGCTCAATTAGCAGTTTAATATCGATTTATTTAGGCCTAGGAAATGATTCAAATTCAGACTCACAATAACTTGAATAAGACATAATGCATTAAAAGTATGTCATGTCAGTAAAGTTGTTGTTCAATTATCTTATATTTTATTGCAAGAATGTATAAGATGCACATGACAAAACATGTACAGTACATGGTTCTGGGCTCGATATTGCTGGGCAACAACAATTTTAAAGATGGTTTCCCGTGCGGGCAACCTGTTGTAAAAAGTTTTTTGTTGTGCCTGCTTACTGCATCGTGGTATAAATTATTGATTTCTCAGATAAAAGATTAAGTCTTCAATGTTATTAAATTCCATCATGTAGGAGAAATGCAGGTGGACCCGGAAGAACATCGCATGAAGCGAACGGAAAAAAGGGTGGACCTGAAAGTAAGTTGTATGTGTGTGTGATTTATGTTTCATTCATTTTTCAGCAAAGCATAAACGATTTTTTCCATATGCCATATACATATTTTAAACCTCAGTGTAAATTTCATGTGTTTAAAAGGGATCTTTTCACGGTTTGGTAAATTGACAAAATTGAGAAAAGTTGTTTCAGATTCGCAAATTTTCGGTTAAGTTATGATATTTGTGAGGAAACAATAAAACTGAACATTTGTCATGGTCTAATATAGCCATTATATGCATCTTTTGACGATTTAAAAACCTAAAAATTATAAAGCGTTGCAACGCGAAACGATTGAATACTTTGGAGAGTGTTGTTGTTGTCGTTTAAATTTGTGAAACTGCGAAGATTGCGTATATAAGGTATAAAATACGCACCTTATGTATGCTTGGCAGGATAGCTCAGTTGGCTTATGCGTTTTTTACTTCAGGATTCTGGGGGTCACTGGTTCGAGTCCTGCTGCGGGCCACTTTTTTTCCTTTTTTAAATTTTATTTTTGATTTTTTACTGGAGCTTTTAAAATTTAATGCTCTATGCATGTGGTTTATGTTATTACTTGAAATGTACCCTGTTGTGGTGCGCAATACGTTGGGCAGACGGGTAGATCACTTAAAACACGTTTTAGGGAACATTATTTTAAAATTAAAAATAACAATACATTTTATAATTTCATTTACCAGCACTTTAATAAAACAGGTCATAGCGTTACAAATATTTCAATTCAACCTGTGGAGCAACTTTTTTTAAATAATAGTACTTCAAGTCAGTGCCAATTAAAAGCAAGGTGCATGTCAGAATTGGAATGGATTAAACGTTTGCAATCAGCTTACCCACTTGGATTAAATGATAATATTCTAAATGTTGGAACAATTTCTAAAAATAAATCGATTAATTTATTTTCTCTGTTTAGTAAACGTCTAAGAAATAAACGTTCACATGGCATTAGGAAAAATGGTAACTAAAGGCGTAAATTTAAACGTCTGCTTTCTTTAAATGATTGCTACACAGTATTACAAAATGGGGGTAAACATAAATTACTAAGTGCACTTTGCTCTCTTTCTGTTTCTTCGTTGGCGCATACTGATAAGAAATGTAAACTTATTTTACTTAACTTTACTATCTGACCCTCTATATGAATGTGCTTGTATTATTGAATCTTTTACTGACTACTTTCTTAAACCTTTTATTGAAAATGTACTTAACAAAACTAGAAATCGTATCAAAATTGAGTTTTGTAACAAAGGTCTTGATTTAATTGACCTTCCTAAAATATTCAATGATAAAAATGTACGTCGGTTGATTCCCCCTTATTTCCACAATACTGAATCACCACTTATTTGCTACAAATATAGTAAACATGTAAGAAGTATCGTTTTTAATTATAATTCTATTTCCACAGATATAAATGTAATAAGAAATTGTCCTTCATTATGTGACTGTACTAGTTCTAAATATATATATGGTCCAGTTGGACATGTGATTACTGGGGACCTTAATTTCATTCAAAATAAAAACCTTAGAAATTTTCTACGCAGAGGCCCTAAGTACAGACTGCCTATTCCTGTTGATTTTGATGACTGCATTAAGAATATCGTAACATCCTTACATGATTATTGCACTAAATGGTGCAGGAAGGAAAATGCTGAAATTACTGCACTCAATGATTGGAAAACAAAAATATTTAGTATGGCCATGAATAAAATATGTTTTTATGATACACATCCTTTGGCCCTACCACATTCACCTAAATTTAATAAACACAATCTCTGTAAATTGCTTGAAGACTTAAAATCTAAATTCGTCTTAGTTCCTGCTGATAAGGCTGCTAATAATGTTATCATAATATGACGAGTGTTTTATGTTCAAACTATTTCACAAGAACTTTCACAAACTACATCATATTGTGAGTACAATAAGCAACCTAATGAAATTATTACCGACCATATTGCCCAATGCATAAAGTTAAATGTAATAGTCAATATTACTGACAAGAAATTGCCATCACTTTACTGGATACCTAAATTACATTAGACGCCATATAAAAGTCGTTTTATCGCTAATTCAGCGTCTTGTACCACCAAACATTTATCAGTGTATCTTACATCTGCATTGAGTGCTATTAGATATCATATAGCTAAATTTTGTAATAAAGTTTATGAAAATAGTAATATTAACCTATTTTGGTCAATAAAAAACACCTTAGAAGTTATTGATAAAATTGAAAATAAAAAATATAAGGTGTCACAGGTAAGTACTTATGATTTTTCTACACTATATACAACGCTTCCTCACGCTTTAATAAAATCCAAACTTGTTTCTTTGATTGAAAAAACTTTTGCTAGAGAGAAGTGTTTGTATCTAGCTTTAAACACTAAAACAGCTTTTTTTACTAATCAGATATTAGATAATTACATCATTTGGACTGGTCTTGACTTTTGTGCAGCACTTACTTTTCTTTTGGATAACTTGTTTGTTGAATTTAATGGTAAAATATTTAAACAAATTATTGGCGTTCCTATGGGTACTAATTGTGCGCCACTTATAGATGACCTTTTTTTATATTGTTATGAAAGCGAATTTATGTTAGAATTATCTAAAACTAAGCAAGTAGATTTGATTAAATGTTTTGACCTTACTAGTAGGTACATTGATGACATACTTAATTTAGATAATCCATTATTTGAACAATATATTCACAAAATCTACCCTAAAGAACTAGTCTTAAATAGATCGTGTATATCCAATACAGACGCTGCGTATTTAGACTTACATTTAACTATTAATAATAATTTGATCAAAACTAGTTTATACGACAAACGGGACGATTTTAACTTTGAAATTGTGAATTTTCCGTTTCTAGATGGCAACATCCCTAAAGGACCTTCCTATGGTATTTACATTTCGCAGTTGGTACGTTATGCCAGAGCATGTTCGTGTATTAAAGATTTTAATGATCGTAATCTAATATTAACTAAAAAATTGCTAAAACAAGGCTTTTTGTATCATAACCTAAGAAATAAATTTGCTAGATTTTACTCTAAGTATGGTAATATAATTTCAAAATATAATGTTTCTTTAAAATGGCATTTAAATAATGGAATCTCCCATCCATCATTTTACGGAGATGTTTTGAAGCGTGTCCGCAAATTAAAATATGTTAAACCAAATGTTCATATTAAACTTTTCAATTTAATTAACTTGTTTTTATCAAAAGGATACGATGCTTATATACTTAAAAACACGTGTTTGATGGTTTTCGATTCACTATATCTTTCTTCCCTTAAAATTTGGAATCATAAGTGATATTATAGGCATTTTTTACTGTTGAATAAATTTGTGTCATTGTGTCGTATCAACAAATCTGCATGAATACATTATAGGCATTTTTCACTGTTGAATAAAATTGTGTCATTGTGTCGTATGAACAAATCTGTATGTAAACTACATTTGGACTCGAATCGTACATCAAATCAGTACTGTCTTCAGTTGTCAAAACACCTATATACTGTTTGATTCCAATAATGTCGCTTTAATGGAATTACCATTTTTATTCATTTGCTTCTTAATATTAAAATCACTTAAACTTGTTTTATTAGTAGCACAGCCTCATTAATATTTTTATTTAGTACTGCCCCTGGAATTTGTTCACGTCATTATGTCATTATGGATTTTTGTGACGTCATACGACCGACTTTCCCAGTTGTAATCTACATGCATAGGTCATTGGGTTTATAACGTTCCATTTTATTTATATTTTCTCTCTGATAGGCGTTTCTTGTTTGATTTAATTATTATTATTTTTTTTAGCAGTCACATAAACAACCAAGCTATGTAATATGGAATTTTTACACCCATTATTTCTGCTTCTTCCTGTATTCGCGCGATGATTATCTGAGATATTAACTCCATGATTCTCAAATATTTTCTATAAAGAAGGAATGTAGTTGACAATTAATAATAGTTTTATTCGATCGTTCGTCAAAAAGTTGTAATTCTGTTACTCTTGTATCTTCAATGCAATTGAGTAATTAAATAGTAATTAAATTGAATGCGTTTTAATTCCCTTTTATTATTGTTTAATTTGAGTTACAATGCTATGACGTTAAATTTTATTTACACTTAAATGTATTATGAATATTGCTGGGCCAAGTGTGAGGTTGAGCGCTCTATAACCAGGTTTAAACCCCCAATGCTTTGCATTGCCCGTTCCAAGGCGGTGACCCCAGCTTTATTCATATTTTGTGTTTATGTTGGTTTGTATTGTGCTGTATTGTGCTGTTTTGTACTGTTTGGGCAATCGGTCACTTGCCTTAAATAAAGGACCAACTAATTGTTTTTAATGAAAATTCAATACTGCTCAAGCAGCTGGAGTTTCACTTCTTTATATTACATTTATCAATATAAAGCATTTAATGCCAAACTTCAAAACATGCCAAAATCTGTGAAAAGGCCCCTGTAATAACTTGTAATTGCGGCTACGATTTTAACAATTCTGTTGTATATTGATGTATATTTATTGATACAATTTTTTTTATTTCAAGTGTAATGAAAAATAAATATAATATTAATGAGAGTTTCACAAAGGCAAAAGAAAATAAATTGAAAAAGGAAGTAGGACATTTTAGTGCAGAGTTGTGTCACCCCCTGTTTGTGGATGAATGGGTATTTCATACACAGTTTTGGTAATGTTAGTTGATGTTAACCTTGTGAACACTTCACAAGGTTAACTTTAACTAACATTTAACGAAACAGTTTGATCAGCTGCTCCCTGCACTGGTGCATTGTTCCTGATCCATTTTGTCCCCAACTTCTTTGTCTATCGGTGGATCGTTTAAATCCAGACACAGGTTGTGCAGGCGCATGCAAACTGTTGCAATTTCACAGCACTTATTGGACTGTAAAGGCGAGCATCCACCAGTGCGATTCAGACTATTAAAAATGATCCAAAATCTTTATTTAACATAGCAATTAGAGGCTCAAAGATGCAGAGGGCACTCCTCCTAAAAAAATCGGCACCAAAATTTTCTAGATTCTATATAACTTAAATGTGCGGTTTTCCATCTATTTCCGTCACTTTCCGTCTTAACTGGAGTTTCGTCAAGAAGAGTCTCCGTTTAAGCGAAAAATACAATAAAAGCAGAAAGTGACGCCCTTGATTAGCCTGTGCGGACTGCAAATATAACAATTCCAATACCTGATTCAATAAACTTTCCAGAGGATCGTCATCGCCTTCATGTTCATTGGCCTTGGATGAAGTTCTACATTCAAAATGCATACCAAATAACCACACAATCTAATCTGCATATCTGTGATTACTGACTGATGGGATGGTTTATGTTGAGTAGAAAAGCAATAAAATATATATGTTTTTACAGTTTTTGAAATAGGTTATGAATTGATTATTCATTAATACCCTATAACATGTCTGCTTCTGTAATAGGTCATTTTAACTCAAACAAGAGCTCTACGGCTGGAGGATGATGTCCCACAAAACAGGGCCTTGACACCGACCGACCGACAGACAGACCGACATCCACCAAAACAATATACCCCCAATATACCTTCTTCCAATGGGGGGGGGGGGCATTAAATATAAATATTACAATGCAGAAATTTTATTGGACCATTTGTCAAAAAATATGTAAAAAACACATAAAATTACCTGTAGGTGTGTTCAATTTTCATTTTTTACATAGTTGATCCTCTTCCATGGGCTCGAAATCATCCTCTTCCAATTGCATTTCCATCTCCACTTGTCCAACATACCCCATTGCCTGTTTCAGCAACTATAAAACAGCAGTTCAGTATTGTTTTGCACATTCCGGACAGAATTAGTTAGCTGTGAAATTTTCATGCAGTGCTTTTTAGAATGAAATACAATGGATTATTTTAACGTAACCTCATGAATGGTTTTTATACCGAGGTTAGATTACGACTCTAAATTAATATTACATGTAGGAAGCAGTACATCAACAATTATATTCAAAGGATCATATTTTTGTCGACACTTGAATTAATTGACGGATATCTTTTCTTATCTGGGACGACACTTAACGCACATTCATTAAACCCTCTTTTCACAGAGTGAGGCTCATATGTAAGAGTTTAAATACAATGAATAAGAATATCATTTTATTTTAACTAAAAAAGCCGCAAGTTATGCACAATTTATTCAAAACAAATCATATACATTATTGCAAAAAACCCTCATTCATTACAAATCTTTTACAACATTTTATTAGTTACGCTAAAACTAATGATTCTATAGAAGTTGACAACTGTCGCGATGAGACTTATATTTCACTGCTTATATAATAAATTACATAAATCGTGATTTCAAAACACCACATGCTCTTTCTACGACTATCCGTCCTCTACATAAATGGTAATTGTAGGCCTGTTCACCAGCATTGGAGGGATGAGGTACAGGGGTCATCAGGTAAGTCCTTAATGTATATCCACTATCCTCCAGCAGATGACCCACATCATTGGTGCTTAGATATTGCTATAAATTAAAATATTATATTGAACAGTTGCTATGTCTATGATATAAAGCAGTCCACAGTTAATGTTGTTGGATTAAGGATAGCATCTCAATTAGTTTTACCAACCTAGCTTAAGTATATTTATTTATGGTAGATTAAATAAATGCAAGTAGGTTACCTTTAAATCACTGCTATCAAACACCGAAGCATCATGTGTCGCACCAGGCAATCTTGACACGACATCTGTGAAATGTAAAGAAGAGTAAATGATTGTGTAACTTAAGACCATGTTTCAAGATAATTCTTATAGCTGCATTGGCTTACGTATTAAAGAACATAAGCTTGATAACACAGTACTCATTGTGTAAATTGTGGTATTTAATGTTTTTGCGCATGTATATAAATAATCACTATTTGATGTCAAAGATGATGAGAATTGCGCTTAATTCAACCATTTATGGTATATGTCTCTTCTTTAATATCTTATTTTATGAAAATGAATCACACAATTATATTTACATTTACCTCATGTTGGCGTCAACGACAGCCTGCACATTAATGGCACGGAATCCTTTCATGCACACCTAGGCCTCTTCAGACTCAGCAGGTTTGATAATGGGAACAAGGGTCCCGTCAACTGCTCAAACTTCATTCGACAGCTGACATTTCCTGAAAAATTCCTTCTTGACAAGCAGACCAGCTGGTCATTGTTGAAATCTAAAAATATAAATTTATTTTTATTCAACTGAGTATACAAATTGAAAATAAATATACTTAAGTGAGCATTATCAAAATTGTTTTATTACAATTTAAGATCATAATGTTGTAGCTAGAGGTTGCTGCTGTAAAATGAACGTCTATTACAATTTTTTTGTATAAGCTTAGGTGAAGGTTTCAATGAGGCTTAATCATTTTCAATTCTAAATACTTTAAATGATCCAATAAAAATAAACTGACATGAATTGCTATGATATTACTAACAAGAGCTGTGTTTGTGAAACACAATGCCCCGACTACGCCGTTTTGAAGCCATATATTTGACCTTTGACCTTGATGGATAACACTGACCTTTCACCACTCAAAATGTGCAGCTCCATGAGATACACATGCATGCCAAATATCAAGTTGCTATATGGAATATTGCAAAAAGTTATGACCAAGGTTAAAGTTTTGTGACAGACACACACAAGGACAGACAGGCCAAAATCAATATACCCCGATCATTCGATCCAGGGACATAAACAAAATATGCAAGTAAACAATGATTCAAATAAGCGCAAGATATATCTGATAGGAAAAAAACATCAGAAAAAGGTAAATATGATGTACTCCGGGTTTATCCTAGATTGAATGAATCTTCATTATGCATAGCAAAAACAACTTTATCATATTTATATTGCGTGCCTGTAGTTATATACACAAAAAACAACAAAAGTGATACATTTTTGGTATGGGTCTGTAATATTAAGGCAATTACCTGATATTTTTCAACTTTTGATTTACAGCTGAGATTAACTTCTGTAAAGTCCGACAGAAGCTTGACTTGCTTATTCCATGGATATCACCAACTTCGGAGTAAAAATATCCCTTAGCAAGATACCTCAATGATGCTTAAATCTATAAATAAAAAAATTAATTTACAAATGATTGTTCATGTTTACATAACCAACACAAACAAAGGGGAAAAATGCACAAAATGTAATATGATAAAAATGAATACTTTAAATGGGGTTGCAGATTTATATGGCAGAATTGGGCACTGCAGACTTGGGTGCAGTATTGAATTAACTTATAAATAAATTGTAAGCAAATGAAAACAATATAGAAACAATGATGGCAATTTTTCTGCATTTATTAAATACATAACGCACCATCTTCTTTACTAATCCATTATGCTTACTATACACGTGTTGAACATAGCAAACACAAACAGTATTTTGATATCATTATATTCATTTTCTTAATCATGATGGTATTATCACCATTCAATTTATTTTAAGAGACTCACTTGATAAACGTATGATTTTCAACACCTTTGCGGTTAAGTATTTAAAAAAAAAACTTGTAGAAGTATTACAAGTTCAACATTAGCGGGTGGGATAAATCGGTCATCATTTATTTTCATCGATTAATTCACATCGACGAATATAGAATGAGTAAAACATAAATTATGATAAAGCACCAGAACAATTTAAGATAAACCTAATTATCATTGTAAGCTTGTATTCATAAAAGATACAAAAGCCATCGTTCGATTGTTTTGCTATTAAATGTGTGTTGTCAAATGCTATGTAAACAAACTTGTAAAGGGCAACTACTCTAAAGTTGTGAGGTTGAAACGACTCCCTGATCAGGCCCACCTAAACAGCAGAACTTGTGACTCGAGTCTTATCGTCTTCGAGTACTACATTGTTTTGTAAATTAAACAACTGCACTGTGTTATAATGGAAAATGAGACGATTTTTTTTGCCATGCGTTTCATGATGAGAGGGTGATAAAATATGTCATGACAATTTAAATCGTCAATTTTCCCTTGAACAGCAAAGGATTCATGAGTAATTGAAATATGACAGACTGACCTGTTGTTGGCAGTTTTCATTTCCTGTCAACTAATATGCCAAAAGCTTCGTTCAGTAGTACTAAATATTAAGTATTAAACCTTAATAATATCTTCCGGAGTGAAAGATGGCTTAATACGCCTGAATGCAACGCCGTCTCATGAATGTTTGTATCCGGATGAACAACAAGGTGGCGTTTTCCGCCGTATTTTCATACCAAAAGATGAAAACACAAGGTTTATTAAAAACATTTACTTCCACTAGCATTTTCGTTTTGACAAAAGAATATATCAAAATAGCAAATGCAATCAATAATCCACAATTTAATCGTTAAAATATTCATACCTGCGTCGTGTTACGTTTTCTTTAATGTTGTAAATATGAATCATCTTTTTTTCTAACTCGATATTATCGTATCGAATATATATACGAACTTGAAACTAGTTAACTTTCGATTCCGATATAATTGATTATTTTTTGGGCGTGACGTTGATGACACATGAAGTCCGTTATTTAAAAATATCTTCCAATTAATGTAATACTAAATCGCGGATTCAATGAATGAGCAAGATACAACCTTGAACAACAATAATAAGGTTAATCTTTAACAAATACACAAGTTTAATAATAGGTGGGACTTTAAAACAATAAATAAGATATTTATGTGTTTTGTTTAATAACTCTAATTATTTTAGTATGATTTTTCATCGGAAATGAACTTTAGTTTGAATTACGCTGTACAATAACGACTGGGTTGGGTAACGGCCTAGAAGCACCTTCAACAAAAAAAAACCAACAAGGTAAGTATGTTGCGAAGTTGTCGATTTCGCCACAGGTAAAATGGTAGTTGGAAGTAACCTCAAGTCAATGTGGTTAGTAGTTTTCATTCTTTTATAAGATGTAGAGAATAAATGGTTGGTGCCGAGATAGAGAAGTTTATCCGGTGAGGCTTAGAAAAAGAAAATAGGGAGAAATTTCTCCATTTCGGCACCAACCATGTATTCGATTTATCCTGCTTCATGCCGTTGACACAAGACAAATGATTAATTAACATAACAATATAATTATTATTGTCGAGCCTCCTACATGTACACAACGTTCCAGACGAGCGAATAACTACCGGTTGTGTCACGTAAAAAAATAGTTCCACATTAAACTGTTCCTTTAAATACTTTCCTATTGAAAATATGAGAAGAAATGGTCCACAATTACGATAGCAGCTGATATTGGTAAAATATTACACCCTTGTGCAGTGTATTGGAAAGATTACGATCAAATATGTGTCACAGCGTGCGTAGGAATACTCTACTTCCTGTTGACCGGAGATAGGAAAATATATTCGACCCTGCTTTATTAGGTCAATGTTTGCCTATTAATTTGTACATGTAATTGGAAATATATAAACTAATTGATATATTAATGCCGAATATTAACTTTGATCGACGACTTTGAACTCTTAAATTATCTGTTTATATACCGCTTATTTTTAAACTGTATTCTCGTTAGTTTCGGTGTCCCTCGGTCCTTAACCCAAGAACGCTCTGTGTTAAGTGACGTCATAAAATAGCTTGGTTGGCGGGCGTTCGATTAACGATGGAAAACGAGTTTGCTCGATGGTATGCTAAATTAGTATTGTACGTTGAGGGTATTGTTTAGTGAAAGAAATTCACTTTGATGATATTTTAACTATATCTAAACGTTCTCAAAAGATTAATAAAATGAATACATGGTTGGTGCCGAGATGGCGAAAGTATATCCGGTGAGGCTTAGACAAAGAAAATAGGGCGAGCTTTAACGAGCCCTATTTTATTTTTCGAGCCGAACCAGATAAACTTTCTCCATCTCGGCACTAACCATGTGTTCTATTTATCCTACTTCATGCTGTTGACACATTTTATCAAAGACATATGATACATTGACATAACAATAAAAGTATTCCTGTCGAGCCTCCAACATGTACACAACATTACAGACGACCGAATAACTACCGATTGTGTCACGTAAAAATAGTTCCACTTTAAACTGTTCCTTTTAATACTTTCCTATTGAAAATATGAGGAGAAATAAAAAACGAATCGAGAATGTGAATTGTTTCTTGGTAAAGATACGAGAAAAAATGCAGCAGCAAAACAAAAACGAAATTGTATTTACCTTAATGACAACTTTCATCCATTGCTTATAACAATACGTTAACAACGATATACACATCCATTTTATGTTGTTCCATTCCTTTGTCGAAATCCATTTTCTGTTTTTCCATCCCTATAAGCTATTATCGAAATGTATTTAAACAGCATTATTTTTTGATGTATCGAATGCTAACTACTCTGACCCAAAACCTCATCTGAGAAATGACGTCACACTAGATACGTCGTAAATTGTTTAATCAAGTAAACGAAAATGATAAATACGGAAAGCTGGTTCGATTATATATTTTAAAAAAGAAAAAAAGGCTAATATATAATATAACGATAACATTCATAATGCGTCGCAATAAATGTCAAAGGTCAAATATTAGAACATGTTTATCGTCACAGCGTGCGTAGTAAAACACTACTTCCTGTTGGCCGGATAAAAATGTATTCGACCCTGCTTTATTTGGTCAATGTTTGCAACAGAGGCAGGATAAAATGCGTAAGTATTGTGTTTGTTGTGTTATGTATAAATGATTGCGCCCAGCCCCTAATAATCATTCTAAATAAATCAGTCCCTTGTCGCTAAGAGACCACACCACGCTACCCAAGGGTGTTTTTTTATCACGGGGGTTCGTTATATATAACAACATATATTTGGTGGCAGCGGTGGGATAAAATGTGTATGCCAAATTGGTGTACAACTAGAGTTACATGCAGACAGAGCTGCACATTTTGAGTCAAAACTTTTTCAGGAAGTATGTAATATACTGGGAATTTACAAAACAAGAACATCTGCATACAGACCAGTATCAAATGGTTTTGCTGAGATAATTAATAGAACCATTGAGGACATGTGGTCTCACTTTGTAAATAATAGTCAAAACGATTTGGATGAAACATTACCGCTATTAATGTTAGCATACAGGTCATCAGTTCAGGAATCCACCGTTTTTTTCCCTTGTCATATGATGTTCGGTAGAGAAGTCAATTTACCTTTTGCTTTAATGTTGGGCAGGTTCGTTGAAGATGTATCTGTAATTGAAACAGAATATGTTAAAGGTTTAGAAAACAAATTAGAAGACAAATTTAAATATGACAAGTAAGCATATGAAAAAAACTATATGATAAAAATACAAATTTAACATTATACAAAGTGGGACATCCAGTTTCATGACCCTAAGAGAGAAAAAGGGAAAAACATTTAACTTCAAAAACCTTGGAAAGGTCCTTTGTAGTAATACAACAAATAAATGATGTTGTTGTTCAGAATACAAGATGGTGCAAGGGGTAAACCCAAATTAGCACATCATGATAGATGTAAACCCTATCCAGGAAATAGTTCTCTCCTGCGATTAAAACAAATGTGAATGGATATACATAGTGAATATTGTAAATAGTTGTGTGTTGTTCACATGTATGAATTAATGGCCTAGTATCACGAACATACTTAAGTCGATATTTTGACTCAACTTTGAGATTTTGCTCAACTTTTGAGATGAGTGTAAACGCCTTGCTCAAGTTGGTGATCACGAAACGTTTTTGAGTACTGAGTCAGACTCATCTTTGCGTTTGAGCAAAAATAATTGAGCAAGCGTTCTACCTGTCTCAAGTTATAAAGCAGTACTCAAACATGGCCGCTTTCGTTGATCACATTAATCGTTTGAGAAGGCGTCAGCCGATTGAACGCGTTTTTGCTGATCGAAGCAACCCGCTAGAAGTCTTATCGGCCGAAGAGGTCAGAGAAAGGTACAGATTTCGTCCGGAAACGATTCATTTCATCGTGGGAGTTGTATTCAATGACTTAGACACACCGACTCGTCGGTCATTGCCGGTGCCACCTTTGCGGTCAGTGTTGACAGCTCTCCAATTCTTCGCGACGGGCTGTCATCATCTACTGTTAAGGTTCATGTAGAGGCTTCAATTTGAAAAATGTGGGACCCCTAGCATTGAACTCAAATTTGACTAAAGGAAGAGTGCCACATTGAAAATGTATACATATATGCTTTAAAGGATGTTTTTCCTTCAAACTGCTACAAATTTTGTCCATCAACGTATCATACCATCCACAAAATCAATCAAAATACAAAGCGATTTTAACAATAAAATATACATTATTTTCAAAAATCTGAATCATGTTTATTCTACGTATTTCGGCGGAAAATTATGTAACTAGTTATTAATATCGACATTGACGAGGGCAAGTTACGCTTAAATAGTAAAAAAAGTTTACATATCTAGAAATATCAAAACTCGAACACATGTCATTTCATCACCATGGGGGCAGCCATTTTTAAAATAATAAAATAGAAAGAAACATGCTAAAAACTCACTCATCGCCTAATTGACATTCCAAACGGTTGACGATGACAAATGCATTGGGTTGTAATCTTTCCGTTGATGTTTGCAAACTGCACGATCAGACCTCATAAACACTCAAAAGAATAACTATGTAAGAAGCATTTCACCAATGTTTACAATCGTTGTCGAATCACATTACTTATATTATTGCGCATAAAATAGTACGCTTACAGACTGACAGAAAGATCGATACGTAACTCCGTTCAATTCATCACGGTATACTATTATAATGATCATATATAATAATACATCGCTTTAACAATCTAAAAGTAGAAATATTTTTTTTAAACGGAGTTTTTAATAACGAAAGTGAAAATAACGGAAGTTGGATGGATATTCTGTGAGATGCACTTCGGCTCCAGAAAAACAATACAAATAAACTAAAAAAGACGTGTGGGGGACAATTTTCAGCTGGAAAATATTTGAAATAGGGTAAGTGATGATATCTCTACGTGGTCATTTCTGTTATTTAGTGCGATCTCATTCTGATTAATGTTAATAGTTGTTTTACTAGTTGCCACCCAACTGTCAAACTAAGATATGTGTTTTCTCAGGTATGTGTATACACATACCCGGTTTTCTCACCACTGCACGTGGTTTCGACCGATTTGTTTTGCACGTTTTTCTACGGAGCACAGCTATGGCCACGCTTTCAAAATGGGTGGAAGGAATCGAAATATAAAATCAATCGGTTTGCCAATTTCTTTATATTCCTTTACAATTTTATATGTCGTCTGCAATCTATTTCAATTTGAGATGGTTTAAAATTTGCAATTTGGTTGAGAGGTAAATAACATAATCGTTGAGCCTTTGAAATAGAAGTGTAACTGTTATTATCCACCATACCTGGATTTTTAAAAAGTAGTTACGTTTTAGTTATTTTTAGAAATTTGTTTAGGAAATTTATCCAAAAAAGGCAGTTGAATAAAAACTGATTTGTTGTGATATGACAATAATTTTCTGTGAAATGTTGCTAACTTGACCTTGTATATGTATATAGCTTTGCATTTATTCAACTTAAGGTAGTGCATATCCTTCCTAACTTTAGATTGAGATTTTGTAAATTAGTGTAAAAATGTATTGGTTTTAAACCAAAATATGAATAAAGCACACAAATATTGAATGTCAAAAATGTGTTTATGTTATTCTATCCGTCTTAAGCTTTAAAATGATATATAGTTTGACCATATTGTACCACATTGAATGAAAAAAAACCAAAGCGAAGTTTTAATGAATTTTATCCCCCCCCCCCATGAACCTTAACAGCTATACACGGCGTGTCAAGATGTTCCGTGGGGCGAGTGATCAATCGGGTGACGGATGCTCTATGTCGACAAATAGATGCATCAGTTAATATTTTTTCCTGCTTCTGAAAACGACAAAGCTAGAGTAAAACGAGAGTTTTACAGCATCGCTGGTAATTTACTTTATTAGATTCATTTGTTAAACAGTTGATTGGTTGCCAAGTAAACATTAAAAGGGAGACAACTTTCCATCTTTGTCTAAATCCCGTACAAAAAAGTTCATTTAGTGTCTTTATTTTCTAAGAAACATAATTGAAAAACTGTTACCAAAAGTCGTGGACTGGAAAATACTTAAACTTATTTATAATTTAATCCTAAGTTTGACATTTTAACTATATTTCAGTAATTAGGATTATGTTGGTTGTGTACAATACACTATATGCTATATGTATTTGTTATTATGGCGCATACATGGGTATTTATGTTTTCATTTTTGCGTGTTTGTATTTGACGATGCGCTGTATATATGCTTTACTTATAAATATTTAAACCCATGCAAATAACTTTAAATCAAAACCCAACGAAGCAACTTTGTATAGTATTCACCCCTTAACCAATAGGCCCCGGCACACAATCTTCTATAAAGAAGGGGTGCTGTGTCGGAAGAAGAAATACACTTGCTGTTCTATTCAGTATCTTCCATTTAACAATACAGTATACTTCAAAGACAACACACATATCCTTCTATCACATGTTCATGTACTTTTTACAATTGCCAATTACTGTAAATGACCTGCGATGTACCATTTATTTATTTATACAAATGTTTAGGGTTCCCCAACGTTCTTGGATGCGTGGACTGTACACATGTCAAGATACGAGCGCCAAAACGGAACGAAATGGACTTCGTAAACAGGAAGGGATATCACTCCGTAAACATTCAGGTAGATAATAATAAGTTCCAGGCAACTGCTTATATCAAACATATGTGAACACATATATTTATACGAACAATGTCGTTATCAATACTTTTTTTTTCAGATGATATGTGAACCGCAGTTCCTCTTCACTGACGTTGTGGCGAAGTGGCCAGGCAGTGTCCACGACAGCCGAATATTTAGAGATAGTTCTATCTGCGCCGCGTTCGAGAATGGTAATTATATGTTGTTATAAAAAAACGCTGATTATTGCACACACACTTTTTTTATAAAAACATTCTTACACACATTTTAATTTATTCAGGTCAGCTTGATGGGTTACTATTGGGAGATTCCGGCTATGCCTGTCTGACATTTCTTCTGACTCCTTATCTGCATGCACAAACGCAATCACAGGAAAGGTAATTATTCTTGTATAATTATTAAAACGTTGATGAATTTTTGTATTCTACAACGATATATGTCTTTTAGCATGACATTGTGTTATATTTATTATGTCTTTATTCGTATGTTTGATCTCAATACCTACATAATAGTATGTGCTTTCATTTTACAGCTGCTATTATTTGTTATGTATACATGTACCATGTACTTTTGTTTGTCGGGAAAAAGCTATTAGCTGTTCATTGTTTATAATGTGCTACGTTAAATAAATCTTATTGTATCTTGATTCCTTTTAGGTACAATAGAGCACTGACAAAAACAAGAGTGCTGATTGAACAGACCTTCGGCGTTCTGAAGCCTAGATTTGCCTGTCTCAGCTATGGTTTGAGGGTGGACGAGGTGAAGACATGCCGCATCGCCATGGCGTGTGCTGTGTTACATAACATAGGCATACAAAGACAGGATGTGTATGCGAGAGGGACGCAGCCATCTGACGACCACCCAATGAATGTTACCGAGGCTAACAACCAGAGCGGGGCACACTACAGAGATTACATCTGTGCGACCTACTTTCGAGAGTAGGATTATCAAAGGTACAATTATTCTTGTTACTATTTGGTTTTTCTTGTGAGTACAAAATTAGTTTTTGTCGTTTGTCAATAAATTAGATTGATCTCTTTTCACAATAAAAAGATCCAATTGTTTACATAAATGGAAATACTTATACTACAAAATCAAAAACAACAACTTAAGTGATAATATTGAGTGTATTTATTAACTAGATAGCACTTTTTTTCCGTCAAAAATACAACATTAAATGCAGCCTTGTCTTACAACTGAAAAATATCATAAAAACAACATAAACGGAATTATATAAATTTAATTAATCGTAAAATTCATCACATTTATTTATCATAACGATTAAAAATATTAACATTAAAAATAAGTCTTTATTTATATGTGTTTATGTTTTAATGTCTATGGACAACGTATAAATAGATGTACATTTGTGAAACCCATTTATGCCTAGCGTCTAGAAAAAAGGCCTTGGCAAACAGTGTAGACCCAGATGAGACACCGCATGATGCGGCGTCTCATCAGAGTCTGCGCTATTTGCTTAAAGGAATTTCTGTTAGAAATATTCTAAATATAGAAATAAGTATACTAGACATTCCTAAATTTGGAAATAAATTGACCCATTTTAGAAGGATGGGAGAAGTCCACAAGGCATAAATGGGTTAAGATAATCTTTCAGCTTTACATACCACTGTATAATACAAGAATCACCATCAACATAAATAAAACCATAAACACGAGAACACTATTATAAATGAGTAAAGTAATCCAAATGGAATGTGAATTGATATTGGTGTTTTTTTTTAAATAAGTTATTATTATCAACAACAAACAATTATGATCATATATCAATCACGTGTTACTTAGAATGTATTATACAACACAGCTAATTTACAAACTTAACCCTTCACCTAACAATTTAATTATATACTTTTTTCTTATAATAAAGTAACAGATACACATTACACAACATGTACATGGTTTAAGGCTCGTTACTCTTAAGCAGAGCAACCAAGATACATATATACATATATAAATGTAAATATATAGCTATGCTATCAAAAAACTATTCATTATACAATTGTGTACCTCTTGTTTTTGTGTTTGCGAACATCTTCATAACTTCTTAGACCGTCCGGTCCCCTTAAAGCTTACCTGTGCTAAAAATTGAAACAAGTGAATTATGTTAGTTACCAATTAAATTTGGTAGAACAGTAACTGTCACCATTATAGGATGACATATGCCCCCTATACACGCTTTGAAGTTATGAGCATTTTTCAAAAATTAAATGCAGATTTCGAAACCTAAACGTGGACCCTAAATTAAACGTCAAGGTCACCGGGGTAAACAATTTTGTGGGTATGGAAAGGCCTTGTCCATATACACATGCACACCAAATATGAATGTTACATCTGAAGCGACATAGAAGTAATGAGCATTTTTCGAAACCTAAACACAAAGTGTGACGGACAGACAGACTAACCGACGGACAGTGCGATCATTATATTCCCTCCTTTGGGGGCATGAAAAGCGAGTACAGAGATCTATCTATTTTTGTACAATATAGGCATGGCATTACAAGTACCATTTATTCAAAATAAACAAACTGATGCTATCAATGCCAATAATACCAATGCATGTAAGTATCTATCTAATTGTGTTTAAGCGTTACAATACACTTAATAAATAGAATGTCCAGTAAATACTGCTCTTCGACAAATACTTGCTAACCAGTACAAAATATTTTAGTTTCCTCACTATACGGAGTGATGAGAGAATTTAATATTTTGCGAGTGGAGTAGTCTATGATGTAATTTCAGTATTTTAAATTTAATAGTGTTAGTACTGATCTCTAATGTTTCAAAAATGAAAACAATGTTATTATTTAATGCTTTTTCAACTGTTAATTTAAAATAAGTTTTGATTGGAGGCAAACAGGATGTCATGCCGTCAAAAACAATAGGCAATTCACAGGTTCAAACTGAAATCTGTATTGCTTATTTTAAATGTTATTCTTTGCAATGAGTTATTCATTCAATATACTATATTTACCTACAAGTATTAACTTTAATAATACGTGCAAAAGCCCGCGATGACCGTTTATTTGTATCAATTTTCTGAAATACAGAGAGACATTACCTTATAGGCTATCAAGTCAAATAATTCCTGCCGTCATCTATTTTCGCGATGGAAAATCAAAGACCGCTGGAGCAACTTTGGCACTTCGACAAACGCTACATGACACGTACATGCATTCCTCAAGAAATAATACGTCATGGCAGTGATTATTGTGTAGCGAATCGTACTCTATGTTATTGTATTATATGTTTTTTCAACACCAAGTGCGATTTTTTGTTTTTCTTTCTATTTTCCGGCCTAACGCCGTTACGGGAATAAGCCAAATACCAAAGACTGCTATACTAAATTTTGCGTTCACTTTTTCCAAACATAATGTTCAGAAATATAACCCGTCTAAAATGTATTGCCTAAATCCCGACGCAATTAATCGAATAAGATTAGTCTCGAATTTATTTTATTCGTTCAATTATGCACCTTATTTTTATTATTATCCTCATAAATTAATAAAAATATATATTTAAAAAGCCTTTTTTGTAGGAAAAGTAGCATTTAATTTGATATTTCATTTATTTTTATGTGAGTCGTACATGCGCATTACGCTTTCATACTTGTAGCTGCAGAACACTCCGTTTTTCAACGCTTCTATCACCTCGTAGTTAATGTGCTCAGAACTACTTCTGCAAAAGTCAAACACGACATACTTCTGCCCCTTGTACATATACTTTAGATCATTTGATTTGCCGTTTTCGAACCTGATCGCGTCGAGGGTAGACATCATGTAGCAAGCTTATGTCGTCTTGCCGTTCCCGCCAACTGGATCCATAACGAATAGTATCTGTCTGTCGTTCTGTTCTTCTAGCTTTTTAAGAACCTCTGATTGCCAAGGTCTAAGCACAAGTTCCGCGCACTTTTCCATCCTTCGTTTCTTAATCGCATCACCTTTAAGGTCAGCAGACATCTCACTAATCTTGCGCTTATGTAGTACAAAGCCGGCGCCATGTTTTTCCAATAAATCTTCGTTACTCATGCCGGCTGACATGTCTTTACAAGCAGTCACAATGTCGCATTTTTTAATGTGTCCAACCACTTGCGCGACTCCCTTCTCGAAAAAGCGTCCCTCCTTGGTACAGTACACGTAATTGTCGCGCGCGGTGCCTTTAGCTGTAGAATAATGCGCTCTAGCATTAAAAATTCTCTTCATAGAAGTCAAGCGTACCTTTTTATGCATTTGTACATATCCTTGCAAGTGTGGCGTGCCTTGTTCTTCTCCTTTTTCTTCGCCAACGATAAGGTACCCGCAATCGTACTCTCTAATAGCTTTATATTCATCGTCCGTGTAGTTATTTAACGTAAAACACCAGTTTTTGACAGCAATTTCAATTTTACGTCTAACTTCAGCCATCTTGAGAGTTGTTTACTTGAAGCGGATATGACGATTAGAACATAAGCGCGTGCTCTCAAACGGCATACAGTTTGGCTTATGACGTATTGTTTACAGCATAGGTTTTGGCGTACTAAAAAATTGGCGGTAAATTCGGTAATTGGTCCTAAAGGCGCGCAAAGATATCAAATAATATTTCGACAATTCAAGTCTGATGATGGGTAAAACATGTATACTGTTTTGGTATACAGTCACGATAAAGTGGTCTCCCTTGTACGTATCTAAGTTACATTTACATAATATGGTGTCAAATGCAATTGCCTACCATTTCCAAGTAGTTTCTTGTCGTACAGATCCTTGATATCTTCGCTTGTGAACGGATCGGACCGATTGTTTTTGTTCCCTAGTCCCTTCTCCTTCAGATCTACAGACTTTGCCTTCAAAGACTGTCTGGAATGGCGAAATCCCGTGGAGTCTGTCGGGTCTATACTATAGTTCCTATCCATAAGATATCTTCTAATGCTAGAATAAATACCACGTAGGGTCTAAGGTTCTAATTCCTTGTTATCTTTCACTTTCCTCGCCGACAGGAAAAACCTGACCATAAAATCTATGTTTTTATTATTGAAAATCATTATAAGTGCTAACACTGATGACCGTGTTTTCAACTTTTAAACGATTAAAATATACAATAACTCACGGCTTATGTTCTTCAAAATTTCTGTGCAATCGTCTGTCCTCATTTTCCCTATAACTGGCTGTTCTCAAGGCTTATATATTGCTAAATTAATAAAACAGCTATATTTGTCAAATTCATTCTCTTAATAAATATATCAGAAATAATCAATTGTCCATGTCAACTTAATCACCCAGATTTCCCTGATTACGCATTATTTTACCGAGTGTGTCCTCCTTTTTGTAAACTAAACATACTCTTTTGTATCATATAGTAGAACATGAAGGCCACTAAGACCTGAGCCTCTCGCCTTAAGTACCCTGACCTTTGGGACAATATTTTTTAGAGGACCTTTAAATGAAACATTAATCTAAATATATGAGATTTTTTTAAATTCAGCACATGTAACTAAAATAGTCATCAAACAATTGTCATAACAATATTGGCCTTTTTTTTGCATCAGCATACAAACCATACAAATACATATACTTTCTTGGGATTATTGTATCGTTTCAAAAGCTGATTTGAAATTCTGTCTTGAATCTCCTCTTTAACCTGAAGAGTAATACTGAGCAATTGCAAGACCTTACAATGCACACGTTATTTAACAAAGTAAGAAATTCGTTTTGATCAAATTATTCTGTTGGAAATAGTCAAGTTACCTATGCTGCTTCCATACTTTTTTACGATCTTTACAATGTTTTAAATCTAATTTCGATGTTTGGAAAGCCCTTGTTCTAAGGATTTATATGTGATAAAACGAAACTAGAGATATTGCATAACATGTTGAAAATACCCAACCAGACTGTATCAAGAAAAAGTAATTATTATTTACTTGAAAACTAGATACGTGTATTTAGGACACTTTTTCATGGCAAGCTGCACATCATCTCTTCATGTCCCTCTAATGACTGTGTAATACATTATGTGATTTGAAATATATTCAAACTAAGGAAATCATAAAATGTCCCACACAAAAACAAAAATGAACACACTCAAACAGACAGAGGTAACATGATATGCTCTTTCAACCTTAAAAAGGCAGGGACATAAAATGATCAATAAAAAAACTGATATATTTTTTACAGAAAATGCAAGATAAACATAATCTTAGTGGATTTTATTAATCGTACATAAAATGATATGACAAAGTATTAAAAGAAACCAAAGAAAGTACCTCTTGACGCAAAAATTGTTCAGCATAACAGAAAAGTCGTCGGTTGTTTGAGATGTTCTTGAATGGCTCGTTGACAAACTGGTGGTGTCTTTTGTGCCAAGGTATTTAACTGTTAAATTTAGTAATGCAACCTATTTTATGAGCAAATTTTGACAAATACCAGAAAAAGCATATTTCAGCAAAATAAATGTTCCCTATTGAAAAACAAAACAGCATTAAATGTTTTGAAATGTAATTTTATAGTTAAAAAGAGTCAAGTTATATGTATATTTAATTTATTGTGTACAATAACCAAATGTGAAGCAACATACCATACTAGTTTGTCACATTTGACGATGGATGTCTTGCAAACGTACAGTCACATTATGAAGCTGTAAAAGAGGAAAAGTCATGTAAATTCAAATATATTAATGACATTTTGTGAAAGGTTCTATAACGCTCAAAATCAACGAAAATTTCGTAAAGTATTTCGTAAAATAAAGTTAACACCTAAACAATCAGTGTTCCTTATAGCAATAGCCACACTTTCAACGCCAGATTACATAGATTTTTGTAGATACAAAATGCTCGTTTTTATTTATTTTTGACACAATTCCATTTTAGTTTACCGCGAATATATCTATTCATACGACACACGAACACCATGTTAGTGTTCATGTGTCGTATAAATAGATATCTTTGCGGGGAATTAAAATGGAAAAACAACGAGCATTTTGTATCTACAAACATCTATTTTACCAGACCACATCTGGCGTTTAAATGTCGGCAATTGCCATAAGGAACATTGATTTTTAATTGGTTAAGTTTATTTTACGAAATATTGTACGAAATTTTCGTTGAATTGAGTAGTAATGTTACTTTAACATTTGGTTCCATTAACACGCATGTCCCTGCCGGATGCCTGAAAATCAGTAAATGTTACAAGGAAGCAACAGTGCGAGTATCAAGGCTAAATAATTATAAAATTTATACAGTAAATTAAGGTTTCACCCAGAAAAACATATATGATTTCTTTCAAAGTTAGCATAACTAGCTTTATATTTGCTCACCTCCTTGTCACATACTGGGCAAAGTTCTGTCAAATGACTTGCAGCTTGGATACGCTGATGTTGCTGCTGTTTGCATACCTTGCAACACCAGAAGCTCCTGAAGTGAAATGATTTTTATTAATAACACAGGGCAACGTCTCAGTGATTCCAGTGTCACAAATTCACAAAATATGGCAACAACTCGGTGAGTCCAGTGACACAAACGCACAAACAGAGGGTTACGGCTAGGTGATTGACGTGTCACGAACACAGGGCTACAGCTCAGAGATTCAAATGTTACAAGTTTTTCCAGATCCATTGAATCCACATCTGAATCCAGCCTATGATATGTGTAAACTGCGGGGTCGCGTCGTACACGATATTAAACCAGTCTCGGAAACTGAGCACCTGCAGGCAATACACTATTGTTAAAATATTTGCATAAACAAAAACTGTACATAAGTAACTACTGTTGTATTAAATTATAGATAATATTATGTATCTTCAATCATTAAGTTTTCTCTTGTATTGCTTGTGTTACTGTCTTCAATGGAAGATGACACTTAAGGGTGGCAATGTTGTAATGTTTATGGTGTAAGCCTTGTGGAGGCCAGGGATTCAATCCCTAATCTGGACGCCAAGTAAGAGTTCTTCCCAGGAAAAGACTCGATTGTCCGTATAAGCCTAAGGCTTTCGATGCAATCAAGCTGAAATATATAGGTTTAAAAAATGCATTACAAAATAATACTATTTTTCTATGAATAGTATTTTAAAATGTGTGAAATAAATATGAAAATAATGGTAAATTGCTTAGTTGTAAGGTATAAAACTAAAAACACACTCAAGCATATAAGTAAAAAGCTATTCATTAGTATATAAAACCCGCGAAATGACTTTACCTGTGTACCATTTCTTTGTTTTACACTCTCCCACTTTCAGTCTGTGTCTTACCCGCCTTCCTACCAGGATATGTTTTTCTGTGAGACTTCCACCATCACGTACAACAGCTTGTTTTACTATGTTTGAGAGATTTAATTTTAATTCAAATGCTTAAAGCGATATTATGGGCATTTTTCACTGTTGAATTGAGCTGAACAGAATTAACAGGTCAAAATAGTTAGTTAAAATGTGGTTACCTACCAATTATATGCAACTCATCTTGCTACCAGTTGTTTATTAAAAATATATTTTATATTCGATATTTTACATGACTCACCCAGTCCTCTATGCCGACATAATCCGAAAAACACAATTGTGTCTTTCTGTCGTATGAACGAATCTGCACTAAAACTAAATTTAGGTTTACATCGTACCTGCATGATCAGCTGTTAAACGAAAGTACGGTTGATATTCAAATGGATTATTTTTTCTTTCCGGGATATTGTTTTAGTATGTTGATGCTGCATTAACAAAAATAAGTGTATATGAAGTGAAAACACCAAAAATAAACAACGGTTTCGATAGACACATATAAACTGTTAGATGCCCATAATATCACTTAAATGATTTTCATGCTTTTTCCCCTTCAACGGATTTAGTGAAATTAAAAGGTGTTTTGTTGTCTGGAATGTGAAGAAGTACTTCTTTTCTGAATTTAATTTGCGCTTTCAATACTGTATTTTTTTATTAGGTTGTGGAGTAGCTATCATACATAATTGTCCCCTTCAGTTTCTGACTGCCACATACATGTTACATAGAGGATATTTGTTCATGTCAGTGTAAGATCGTTTGTTATTTCACGATTGATCATAGCAAATGTATGTTCTGCGCCACGAGTGAAAATATTATTTTTCTTTGATCACTCGTGAAACAACAAACGATGTTACACTGATATGAACCAATTTTCTGTATCTTTTATGCCCCTTTTTCAAGAAAATAATTAACAGCTGTTTCTCTTTTGCTGAAAAGTTACCCTTTTAGGCCAGTCAATCTACCCCAAAATGGTGGTCAACCTAGAACTAATTGCAAAAGTTTTTGAAAGTTGGTTTTTCTGTTACTGTTATGTGTCTAGAAGAACCCATAAAAAGTCCTGAACTTTTGCAGTTGCGGATTTTGAAATATTGGCGTCACAAAACAAGAGGTACAAGGGGTTTCTTAAATATAAACAAAAGCCGTTGATTTGCCTGAACATCCATATTTATCTAAAATATTTAGTTTGCATTCATTGTATCACAACACATTTTGTACAAAATAATATAAAGCATGTTTTTCAATCAATTTAAATGTTTTTATCACACAATAGTACTTACGACGACTGAATTTTGAGGTAATATTACCCGACCCACTAATGTCATACATTTGTCATACAAGTACTTGTAAACAAATCAAATCATCAAAATCAAACTAATTGAAACCGTTTCGAATGTTTGATTTTCTGTAAGTAGTATGTGCCTGCAAGTAATCATCGAAATTTCGACTTTAACAGGTGCATATTTTGAAGTATTAGCACTATAATACAAGAGATATAGCTGTGATTTCTCTTTATATACAAAATCCTGTGACGAGACTGTACACACATATGCATTAAAGAAAATGAAGTTTGCTTTGCATGCTTCAAAACAAATAATAATACAGTGGTTGAAAACATGCTGTTCAATCAATCTGAACAGTTTATTGCACTGGAAACTACTTACAAGGACAGAAATAAGAGGTAATATAACCCCAGCCACTAATGCTAATCCATACAAGTACTATAGGGGCAAAAATGTGCAACACTCAACAAATTGCTATGACAAAAGCATTTGTGTTAAGACAAAACAGAAATGAGCATTAAAACAAAAATGTTGCACTTAAAAATAACTTTTAAATAGACAGTGTCTTTCACCAGTTGATTGTGATAAATAATTTATGATGGACCAACAAAAGTAAAACGACAGCGCTTCATGAAAGCAATGATATTTATGCCGTACAAATCAAATTCTTCAATTATTCACACTTTAATATTAAAAATAGTGGAAAATAGTGGAAAACTCTAGATCTCATCATTTTCATGTTATAGTATGTCAGAAAATCCAAGTGAATTTGAACAACAAAGCCCTTTACACTCTTTGCACGCACTGGAGCATTCAAGGCCATGTTTACGGCAAGAACACCTTTTAGAATCACAGTTTATTTTACAGCTGCATCTCACTACTTGAAGTAGTTTTTCAGGTGCTGGCGGCAATGTCATTTTGACAGGAAGAAGAACTTTATTCACAACATACCAGCCATAATCAAGAGGGTTGAGGCTTGTGATGCCCATCCAGACTTTGGCTTGGTAAAACACCCTCAGGCTGTGAAATGATGCTGCATCCGACGTCGCTGGTAATGATTGGACTTGAACTGCACTGCAGCTGGTAATTACCTTGGCCGTGAACCGTTTGTAACGCAATTCATTCAAGTTCGTACAATCTGACCCCTCATATATTGTTGCAATCAAGGATTCTCCGTTTCTACGTATAGATTCATGGATAGATGATGCCAGAAAATCCTCACATGTTTTACGAAAGGAGGGTGTTTTTTGGAAAAGCTTAATAACAGCAGGTTTTCCAATTCCAAACATCCTCGATGTCGTATCACAGCCCGTTAACGCATGGAGCAAAGGTAGATGGTGGCAGAGTTCATCTCCTATACATAATCGTGTTTTCTGAATATCCCACAGCTTAACAGTTTTCCCTGCTGATTTTGAATCTGACCTAAAATGAATTGGATGTAAATCAGATATACGATAGCGGTGTAACAGGAGAACCAGTAGGTCGGTGTCTTCGCCTATCAGGGTGACAGGGCTTTGTTCTGCAAGCTGGACGGCCGTCTGCACTATCATGATATCTGCATCCCCTTGCGCATGAATTACGTCTATGCATTCACTGGCAAAGCATTCACCTAACATTTCAATGAACTTCTGTTTGTTCTCTTTGTTGTTTAAAAACACATCTTTCTTCGTGCGAAGAGTAGTTTCTGACGAAAACTTGACATGTGTGGCTACTTTTCCCTTTGTTCGACGAAAATGAGTTAAGTGTTTGGTATCTGGTCCATTAGAGTATCCATCAAAAACAACTGTGATGTGGTTTTCATACTTCTGTTTAAGATGAGAATAGTAACTGCGGCAGATATCGTTGAATGTCTGTCAAGCTTTCCAAGGAATACGGTGAATGAGAGAACCCCCATCAATGACAATCACGTGTAAAGGGTCAATTTTTACAGGCAAGGATGCTTCAAACTTGCATTGTTTCCATAACGCATCGGCTAATGAAGACTTTTGAACTTCTCTAGGCATGCCATTATTGTCGAAAAGAGAGGATGGAATACTTGCTAGCTCAAACTGAAAGATTGAAGATGTATCATCAATGTACCTATCAGCAGCAGTTGTAAGGCGCTGAAACAAAAGTTGTGTATCAATTTGCAGACCGTCATCATCTAATTTTACAAAGGACTTTTCTTTCATTGGAACTGCTTGCAGCGAACGTTTGAAGGTAAATTTTGCGGTATTCCACACATTCCTTGCAATATACTTTTTCCAATTGCCAAGGCACATTCTGGATTCGCCGACTCATCAGCAGTAGCACCACTTTCAATGTTCCTAAGTTTAGTTTTTGTTTAGTCAAAGGGATTTCTATCTCGAAAAAATGACAATATAGTCTCCATATCTTTTGAATCCCTGCAAATCCTTGCTTTGGATGTTTCCTTGTGCTGCTAACTTGTTTTATACATACTGTTACTAAACTCCTGCATTGCTGAGTTCATTTGCAGACAAATGGGCATGGACAGTAACCATTTAGTTATCTGTGTGTCTGACAAACCTCTCCCTCTTGTCAGGCCTCCTGATGACTTCAATGGTCTCATTAATACTTGTTCTATAACAAGGTCTGTTGAGAGACCGGCCCAATTATGCTCGCTCCGTTGTATCACATGTGCTCCAGCTTTGAAAGCTTCGTGCACGTCAGGATGGGTTTCATGCAAAGACAGCATATTTTGCAAGTAGATATAGGCACTTTTCATGTACAGATTATGACCAGATGAAGCAAAGAATGGAAGCATCTTTTGCAAACTATCTAAATGCAAGGACCAGTCACCAGTTCTTTCGGCTCTTATGAATCGTTGTAACAACGAAACTATATCCATGTACTGGAGCCATAGACATGCTGTCCGATTAGAAGACATCTTTGACCTTTCATCTTCGCACAGACGAACAATGTTTTGCAGATTTCCGTTTGTGCTTACGTCATTGGCTGATAGAAGTCCATTATCCAGATCGTCATACAACAATGCCAAGTTTTTTAAATCAGCATTTTTCTGCAGATAAATTTCTGGTACTGGTTCATCATCGGATGAATGATCAAGACCTGAACTATCTTTGGAGCATAAAGGGATATTTTGAAAGTCTCTAATATCATTCGTGCGAAGGAACGCGCTTTCTATAAGTAGGACTGTAAGGGCATTGTCGATAAGCATATGACCTCGTATTGCACGTTGTACAGCTTTCCCAGACAACATATGTACCACTGAATTCGCAGCATACACTGTTTGTATAACTTCATTTAGCCCTGACCCAGACATGAGATGACCAATACACCCAAGAAAGCTCATCTCTGTGTGAAACGCCCCAAGACGAAGAACTGTTTTCCTTAGTAAGCTGTGTGGGCTTTGTGATGCAATAATATCTGTGGCCTTTTGGAACAGGGGCTGGTCGAAAGTCAGAACCGGCGTTTTGAAATATTTCCTAGCTTCGTCACATACAAATTCGAGTGTTGTATAGATACAGTTGACATCACTTGGGTTAAGATCAATCATGGGTAAGAAAGTTATAATGAATTTTTTCTGAATTGTTCCACAATGTTGGTCAAATGTTTGCATAAAACCAGACCAACTTGGTCTATTTGAACGTAGTGGCCATATCACTTTGTAGAAAATATCCAATGGTCTCTGCAATTGTCGCAGAACGCTTATTTCATGGAGTTCACTGAACACGGAATCATTAGAGGACTCAGAGGATGGCACATAGTACTTCACTGGTATCTTGCTTGTTTCTACAAGTTGATCAATAGAAACTTCGCGTCTTGGTACACATAATGTAACCTCAGATCCTGGTGTAGACGAAGCTATGATGCCCATCCCATGAAATGTGCCATGGCCATCTATGGTTCCAGTGTTGTGATCTACATTGTCTGCTACAAATTGTAGAAATGGTTGATTGTCTGTTTCTTGACAGGGTATACGTGTAGATAAGGCTGCCGCAGCATTTGATTCATAAAGTTGGACTTCGCTGTATGAGCAACAGAACCCGAGGCTATTAAGATGATCAATCAAAAATCTTGAGCCGAAGTGATGGTGAAGTTGGACACCAAGTCCAAGCTGAAGCGGAGCAATGATATTTCTGGGGCGACATGCTTGGATAATGCCCTGACCTATTGAGGCAACCTTAATGTCGTTTGACTGACCTATAACAGCTTTCAGAAACATTTGAAGACTGTCTGGCAAAAAGGCAACATTGTTTTGCTTAGAAGATATATGATTAAAATCTGGGTAATGATCTTTTGCAATATTAATTGAATTAATATCACATTTTAGCAATTTTGCAGCAGTTTCTAATATTTTGGTTTTCTTTTCCTTCTCAATTTTCCCCTGTGAGTCTTCATAGAACGAATGAATTATGGAAGCTGCATTTGTTTTCAAAGTAATAATGTCACGTCTTCCGTCAATGCTGCTTATTACAACACCATTACCAAAATGCTCAATAACTTCCTGCTTCATATATTTTGTGGTATACGCTTTTTCACCACACACTCTTTGCATTTCAAACACTAAATCATGCACTGTTAAAGTTTCACACGATGTATTTTCAAGAAATGTAATGACATTTTTAAATGCCTGTTTCTGTTCACTATCTTCTGGACGACCAGGACTTTTCATTGAGGATGTGACACTATCGCCTGTTTGATATGCCTTCGGAATACCTTTTCCTGTTCTAAAATTCACATTACATTGCTGATGGTAAATGGCATCAGCAGCTGGTAGATCGATCACATGGCTCAAACGCCTTTCTACATCCTGTGCCCATTGATCACCCCTCTGCTTACAATGATTTACTAGAGTGCTTTGAAATTCTTAGCTTCTTACAGGGTATGTATCAAACGACCTTTTCCTGTTCGATACTCCACATTTAGCCAATGTATCACAAAATAAACACCTAGATTTAAAGTCAACAGTAGGTGCTAAAGATCGCAATTGTTTCTCAGGTTTATCTTCCAAACTCTTATAAGGGCCAGGTCTTGTAAAGTATTTTCGGATGAAATGTGGACCATGTCACCTGGAGATACTGTCACATTGGTTGCATGGTGTTTACTCGCAAGGCGAATTCCTTGGCAACCTTTCTCACTTAGTTTAGAAAACGGCCTCTCATCCCCAATTGGCTCGTGGCACAATGGACAGCTCAATCTCGTATCCATCTGGAAAATAAAATGCATGTATTTACGGTCAGATTCATGTTTTTCATAGTATTAATATATACAAATATGCATTTTTTTTAATGTCAGGTACACAGAAATCAGTAATTAATGACTACATTACATATTCCTTTTACAAAAACATCAAACATAGATGGCAATTGTGAATATGAGAGTATGTTAATTTCACCATGCAAACGGTTTTATTTTTGATATTATGACCCAAATAGGCTTCCGTAGAATCAAAAATTTTTAAAAACCCTTTATTAACCTATTTAATTCAGTAGTAGTTAATAACAAATAGGAGTATTCTGCGCATATTATTTGTATTTCATGACAAAACATTGATGTTTCAACAATAGTTTGTGTGTTTTCTGAAAATAAACTTGAATAAATTTACAATGACGTAAGCGTAAATATGTTGCTGCACTGCTGTCGTTTACACGTAATTATTGAAATATCTGGACCATATTTGTGATAAATACTTTACTTAAGTTTGTTTTTAATGTTGTTAAAAACAATCAACGGCAAATACTTACATTTAATGGTCCCTAAAGGCTTCTCTGTAACATGTTGACGGATCTATACGAGTTACCGCATGGACGCCGCCATTACATATTTTGTGACATCACATTTTAAAGCCAGTGACATCACATTTCTGGTGGTATGGTAGCAAAGATTTGCCATACATTCAGTTTGAAAAAATCCCAACTTTAACCATTAATATTACAAAAGCAAAATTTCCGGACTTTGTAGTACAAACATATGTTAGGTAGTACATTCGCATGGTATACTTACAAATTCTTTTGCAATTAGTTCTAGGTCAAATGCATATATATATGAACCTTATCAAAACCTCCACATTTAATTATTTGTGTGTCATATTTTGTGTGAGACGTATTGCTACTTTTCTACCCCTTTTCTCCCTGGTTCCAACTCTTATATGCGACGAACACAATTCATGTTCAAATTTGGACAGGTTCTTTTTTATTTCATCGTTTATGTTCGGATTAATAGATGCCTTGATAAAGTGGTTGTTTTTTTAAGCGCTCTGCTTCTCCAGATCTTTTTCTGTTGAACAGAATTATTTGCGCTAAGGTACTTCTGCACAACTTGGTGTTTTGCAGGATTTTTGAGTTTTTTTGCCTTAAATATTTAATTTTTAATGTGTTGGAGAGCACCACAACATCATCTACAAGTGGTAACAACTTGGTATTGTTGTATTTTGCGGTTTCGAGTGAATCAATGGCTAAAAAAAGACCCTTTCGCCCCATTCATCCATGTAGAGTTAAGTGAAATTATTAATATTTTCTTGCACAACAGAATCCCCGACTTGGTTTTGCAGGATCTTAAAATAGTGCCCTATTTTTAAGGCATAAGATGGACTTCTGAAATTTTGTTTATAAGAACTGTAGCAAGCAACGTATCTTGCTGCTTCAATTACACTTCTCCATTTCAATGGATTGATACAGGGGGGCAAATAGAAAATTGAGTTGCATGGTTGGAACAGATGTTCAAACAAGCTTTATATGAAAAGCTAATGTTGCAATCGTGATACATCGGCTATCTCGGATTCCTCCGTAAGATAGGCCTTGTGGCTAACGGTCGCCATATTGCCTTGTATTACTTCTTTACTACCCAAAAGGTTGTCAGTCTATTGTTATGAGGCTGTATACGATGCGCGTTGAACTAGCGCCAAACTTTTTACCGAAACTTTGATATTAAGAGCACTATTAACGTTCATTTGTGTTGCATTTTGACCTATTATCCAAGTGATTTACTTTTCCATTATTATTTAATCACCCTATCATCCAATTTTTAAGATGAAATTACGGTGTTTACAAAACCAACCAAACCGAAAGTGAAACTGGATGCATTACGTTTCGCGATGTAAACATTAAATAGTTGTTCAGTTTGAGGAAGCGAATCGATAAAAGACGGTGGAATATGTATGCAATACAGACTATCATTGCCGATTGTAGTACTGGCTAAAAAATACCTTTTATGACAGGTCATGTTTAGAACGTTAATCAAAATAGTGACCATAAATCACTACAAATGTCTGGGTTGATCATTAATATAATTAATGCACGTTTCTCATCTAATTGCCTGTATCTAGTTGTAATTACCTTGATATTGATGAGATTAAAACATTTTTTTTCATAAATTAACATTACATGTTTTATTTTTATCATCTAGGTAATATATAATTGTATCATTATCATCATTAAATATTCTGAAAATAATCTAAATTATCATGATTACTTAAAAGTAGAATTTTTAAATTTTACTTATTATTTTTAATGAATTTCCACATTTGCTTGATTCAAAATAAAATGTATTAATAAGGGTTTCAGTTGTTAGTTTTAACACATTTTTAGTTCGATTAAATTTAAAGTACTAACTACGTACATGTATGTGAAATGCTCTTGAGTTCGTTTCCTGGGCCTAGAACCAGTACTTCGGTGTCTCTGGGAGATTTCTTAAGAATGCTCCCACACTGGGGATTAAACCAGTGACCTCCAGATCATTAGGTGGACACCACATCCATTACACATCAGCGACCTTTAATTAGTAAATTACTTTAGTATTGCAGCATTATATAATATAATGTTGCTACATATTTTTGGAAAATGATTAATGTGCAGTACTAAATAAATCTGAATGCATACAATTTTAATTGTGCATATTGTGTGATTATTAGTTACAAATTCACTTTTTACAGGTATACTGGATTATGAAAGACTGATAAAAATAAAATTGACAACTCATCTCCCCAACGATACTTTGAGTGGCTCATTCTCAGAACAAACCCATAGTCAGTGAGAAAACTTCAGTGTAAAAAGACCACTTGATTGTGACAATTATGGCTGACCAAGCAAATGTTATCATTTAAAATAAAGAAAACTTCCAGTTCAATATACATTTTATACCAATTATGACATTGACCAACACAGAAAATAGTTATAAGGTTGATTTTCCCAAAATTGACTGTTACAATTGGATACTTTTTTAAGCTCCACTCTACTTTGTCACTGGCATTTGTATTTATAGTAATTGCATATTTTATAATTCTGACAGCATTTATAAACTGTGAAACACGGTTTCATTTTTTGAGTATTTAAACAAGAGGGCCATGATGGCCCTGTATCGCTCCACTGCTGAACAATAAGGCTGAAACAAATTTCTCTGCATGTGCAAATACTTAAATATAGGCCTTATTTAAGCACATGTACACTTTTGTGACCTTCTGGGCTGGGTCAAATTTAACCCCAGGGGCATAATTCGAGCAAACTTTGTAGAGGACTACTATATCTCACTACATACAAAATGTGGTAGCCCTAGGTCCTAGAGTTAAGGACAAGAATATTTTAAAGTTTTCACAAAATAAGCAAGATATAAGCATATATAATGTTCAATTTTGTGACCCGCGGGTCAGGATCAAATTTGACCCAAAGGGCATAATTTGAACAAACTTGGTAGAGGACTATAAGATGTTACTGCATACCAAATTTGATAGCCATAGTCCGAATGGTTTTCGACATGAAGATTTTGTAAAGATTTCACAAAATAGGCGCTTTATAAGCGTTTATTCAATTTTGTGACTCCCCAGGGACCGGGGCAGGGTCAAAGTTGACCCCAGAGGCATTATTTGAACAAATTTGGTAGAGGTTTATTAGATGTCACTACATACCAAATTTGGAAGCCCTAGGCCCAATGGTTATGGACAACAAGATTTTTAAAGTTTTCACAAAATAGGCCCCATATAAGCGTATGTTCAGTTTTGTGACCCCGGGCAGGGTCAAATTTGACCCAAGGGGCATAATTTGAACAAACTTGGTAGAGAACTATTACATGTCACTACCGTTATGTAGCCCTATGCCTTATGGTTAAGGACAAGAAGAGTTTTAAAATTTTCACAAAATAGGCACTATATAAGCATATAATTGATTTTGTGGCCCCCGGGGCAGGGTCAAATTTGACCCCTGGGGCATAATTTGAACAAACAAAATAGAGGACTATACAATGTCACTACATAACAAATTGTGTAGCCCTAGGCCTAATGGTTATGGACAAGAATTTTTTTAAAGTTTTCACAAAATAGGCATTATATAAGCATATGTTAAATTTTGTGACCCCCGGGGCAGGGTCAAATTTGACCCTAGGGATTAAATTTGAACAAATTTGGTAGAGGACTATTAGATGTCACTATATACCAAATTTGATAGCCCTAGGCCGGACAAGGAGATTTTTGAAGTTTTCACAAAATAGGCCTTATATAAGCATATGTTCAATTTTGTGACCCTCGGGGCAGGGTCAAACTTGACCCAGGAGCATAATTTGAAAAAACTTGGTAGAGGACTATAAGATGCCACTACATACCAAATTTGGTAGCCCTAGGCCCAATGGTTTTGGACCAGAAGATTTGTAAAGTTTTCACAAAATATACCCTATTTAAGCATATGTTCAATTTTGTGACCCCCGGGGCAGGGTCAAATTTGACCCCAGGGGCATAATTTGAACAAATTTGGTAGATGAATATTAGATGTCTCTACATACCAAATTTAATAGCCCTAGGCCCAATGGTTATGGACGGGAGATTTTGAAAGTTTTCACAAAATAGGCTTTATATAAGCAAATTTTCAATTTTGTGAACCCCGGGGCAGAGTCAAATTTTACCCCAGGGGCATAATTTGAACAAATTTGAAAGAGGTTCACCCCAGTAACATTCCTAAGAAATTTCATCAGAATTTGACCAGAAGTTTAGGAGAAGATGTTTAAAGGAAAAGTTAATGCACGGACGCACGATGGACACAGGACCTTTGGCCAGTGGCAGGGTTGCAGGCTTTTTCCGCCCTATGCCACGGGTCCGAAATTCGGCCCCATTCCCAATGCAAATCTGGTTGTTTTTTTCCCAATTGAATTTTTTTTTCCAAATTCCCCAAAAAAAACAAAAAAATTTTTTTTTTTTTTTTTTTTAACCTTTAAATATATAAGTTTACCTGATCCGGTGTAGAAAATAGAAAGTATTGCATAATTAAATTATCTGCTGCCTTGAATTTGTTTTAAAAACTGTAAAATATGTTAATGATAATATAAGACTTTCCTTATTTTCCTCAAAATCCGGGATTTTTTTCAACTAAAAAAGGCCAAGCCTTTTCCCCAAATTCAGATTAAAAAACCTGCACTTATCACACATGTTCATAATATTTTGTCAAATTTTAATAAGTTATCAAAATAGTCGTTATTTACCAGTTAACGGCTTCTTTGAAATATAAGAAACACTATTTACATGCGATAATTTTTCCCAATTGAGCCAATTTTGCGATTATTTTTTTCCCCAAAATTGGGGTTTTCACGACGCGAAATTCCCAAAATTCCAGTGTGGCGTTTTCCCAAAATGGAGCGGAAAAAGCCTGGGTTGGCACAAAAAACCCGCCCCCGGGAAAACCCGGTGGGAAAACCCGGTTTTTCCCGCCCCGGGCAATACTCTGAAAGTGGGCAATACTGGGCAATACTATTTTTTCTTCATTAAACATGCAGTTGTAATTGTTTTGTATCATCCTTACTTCTCTGCTAGCCTCTATTGTAAAGAAAAAAGAGTTAGCAAATGCTGTTGGCAATAATATTGAAATAGAAGTAACATATTGTCACTGAATGATATATAAAATTTTACTGCAGACTTTAAAGTGACTGTTGTTTTATTAATTACAATAATATCATTAAACTTTAAAGTCATAATTGATAATGAGGGATCATTGAAGAAATACTTTTTTATATTGAAATACAATTAACAGGAATCTGTCACTAATACTGTAGCAATCAAAGCAATCAAAGCATGTTTTCACAGTTTATGGGAGGGCCCTAATTGGCACTAGTCTGTGTATCTTTTATGGCCACTAATAAACAGTTAGAGGGCCTTTGTCTGGTCCTAATAGGGCCTTTATGTGGCCCAAATAGGTCCAATGTTTATCCAAGTGGCCCAGTGTTACTGTTAGTTGTACAAACTGTGTTTCATAAATGATGACACAAAACTGTGTCAATGATTTAAAACACTAAATTGGAGCATGAGTCTTAATGCAACATACAAGTAAGATCAACTTAATTATTTGAATGATAACAAAAATATACATTATCAAAAATAATCAAAAAGCATTAGATTTTTGTAAAATTTCTCAAATATTTACAAAAAAGGAAAGATAAAGAGAGATAAATAAACAGTACTTCAAAGAAACATCCTATGATGATGAGGATATAGGCAAGATTTTTTCAAGGTGTTGCAAAGTTGTGCCCTTTTCTATTATGTTGATAAATTTTTCTACCCATTTCCCTTTTCCTGCATAAATACCATTCTGTTACATATCATTTCATATTTTTAGAAAAATAATGTAAGTGAGTTAATAAAACGTAAATCAGATAAAACACAGATACCAAGTTATACCCAGTATTGTCCATAAAGACCATTAAATTGAATTTCATTTATGTAAAAATAAGAAAGTATTATTAGGATTCCAAACTTTCCACATGATGTAGATGGTTAAAATGTAACAAATGGTTTCTAATTATTAATAATTAATGGATATGTTTTTATAGAGACTAATAATTATATAAGTTATATAATTGTGTAATATCTTTATTACCCAGTAAAGCCCATCCAAACCATCCAAAACAAACACAAAATGAATTGCGCTTTTTTTGCAGAAAAAAAAGTAATTATTAATATGCATCCACATGAAGTAGAAGTTAACAGTGTAAATAATAGAATAGAATTGCTAAAATTAATAGTTATTTTCTGTTATGTACTAATTTATAATCATTAATATTATCATTATGCATTATGCAAGTTGTGCTGTTGTATAATTGTGTAATATCTTCGATACCCAAGTAATGCCCATTCAAAGAGACAAAGAAATTTTTTTTCCATTTTCATGAAAATGAGAAGGAATTATGAATATCTTTTCACATGCATTAGAAGTTGACAATGTAACTAATAGTAAAAAATTGTTAATAGATATGTTCTTTTAATATGTACAAACTCATTATTATCGTACAAGTTATACAATATTGCAATATCTTTATTATCAAATATTGCCCAGTAAAACCCGGGTTTTCCCAGTATTACCTGCCCAGGCCGGTCAATACTATAAAACCCGGGTTTTATGCCAACCCTGGCCAGTGGAGCTAAAAATCAAATTAAACATTTAGTTTTGATGTAAAATCAGTTTTTATATGCAAGTGTCTATTTCACTTATAAATTAAAACAGCATATTATACATTATTGAATAGATATTTCCAAGCCTGATGTCATATTTCAACTTTGCATAGTGTAGTTAATTGATCATTGTATTGAACTGTATGGGCAGCTATATTTTTTAATTTATGTATGTTGTATTATACAAAATGCATTATTTCTACCACAAGTAGACCATAATAAAGGCCTACTGCTACTAAATAGGCACTGGTATGAATTTGACACTGTTTTTGATGCTCATACAAAACTTTAATTATTACTACACTTTAGTATATTAAATATTTTCAAGTTTTTGTTAAACATTTTTTTGCAAAAGAGTGTCTTAATGTATTTGAAAATATACTTAAAACAAACTAAAAATGCATTTTAACATACCTTTTTCCTGGTAAAGTTTTTCCTGGTAAAGTGAATTTGGGATGATAAAAAATACACTTGAAGAGTATTAATGCTGGAAAAATGCAGAAAAAAATACATTTGTTTCTGTTAGAAGTGTGTCTTGTCTGCATTTTTAAGTGTATTAAATGCACATCAAATGCAGATAAATACAATGCCAATACTGTTACATGTATTGTAATGGAAATAAAATGCACTTGTTCTTGTAATTAAATGCTTAGGTGAATTGAAATAACCTTTTATAACGTTTTAACAATTAATAATACCTTTTTATATAAATTTTCTTTTGAAATGTAACACTTAAATGATTTTTGCACCACTAGTAAGAGATATAATTTGTGCTCATAATGCTTAATCATTACACTATATAATATCATTTGTTGTATGAAAAGTACCCGTAAAATTCATGTGAAAGCTCAAGAGATCAATAGCAGCGTGCTATACCCTGCTCCTTTTTACATGACTTGATGGTATTTAGTCCCCAATTCTACATGGCCAATGTGCAGATTTGACAAATAAGTCTTAACTGGGATCCAATAGGCAGACTTTCATATTACTTGTATTTAATTTAAATCATGATCTGAATTGCTCTTTGGCAAATCTTCGTTGGTCACAGTATTCAACTGAATTTTGTTCACTTTGTAGTGATTATATTTTCATTATTTATCAGACAACATCTTTCTACACAAGTTAAACATGATTGCTTGGTAAATTTAAAAACAAGATCAATGCATCATAACATAAAATGAAAAAATGTGTAATAGTAAAAATGGCAGCAAAAAAGCACTAGATTATCTGCCTTAAATCTGAGACGATATGTTGATGTATTGGAATTTCTCATAAATACTGTGTCCCATAGTTGTTTAATTGTATAGTCGCATGCATGAGTGGTGTCAATGTCACAATACCAATTAAAGCCTATAATTTACTAAAACAATTTGAAGTTTGATGTGTGTTTTTTTCAAGATCTGTTATATATAATTATATAGATATGTATTGTTGAAAAGTTAACATGCAATAAGTTTACTGTAATTAAGTGACAAATAGTTTTACCGATTTGGTTGGATGCATATGCAGATATATCATGGTTTGTGCAGAGGACAGTAGCAAAAACAAGAGCTGTCTCCGTAGGATGACATACGCCCCGATAAACGTTTTGATAGAAGTTATGAGCATTTTTCAAAAACTAAACGCCGACCCTAAGTTCAAGGTCAAAGGGGTCAAAATTTGTGTGTGTATGGGAAGGCCTTGTCCATATACACATGCATACCAAATATGAATGTTACATCTGAAGCGACATAGAAGTTATGAGCATTTTTTGAAAAGTGTGACGGATAGACAGACGGACAGTGCGATCACTATAAGCCCTCCTTTCGGGGCATAAAAATGTGTTTCACACTGTTTTGGTAAATTAGTAATGTAGTTAAAAGAACAGAATCATCAATTATAACGTTATTGATTATAAAGTGTTGCTTGCATATTTGATGCATTTATCTAGCTATAAGTAGGTCCCTGTTTTATTCCCACTGGCACTGAGAGAGGGTTCTCAAAATCTTTAAACAATATGACTAAGTACATATAGGGTCGAGAAAGCCTTGTTGATATGGGGGCTAAACACCTGAAATCAAAGCGACCCAGGTTAAAGGCCGAGGCCAAATAAATAAACCAGAGGCCGCATGAGCCTGCTATAATCTGAACAAGTATTGTTTCTTCTCAGAAAACTGGCTTAAGTGTCTTTAGACTTTGAGTTTCAGTGCAATCTATCTAAAATAAATTGGTTAAATTAAATAAGAATTTGTAAAAAATAAACATTCTGCACAAATTCAATTATTTATTTTACCTGTGTGCATGAATCATTTCAGTCTTGATGGTTAGTGAACTATGTCAAAAGCACCATAGCTATGAAACACTTGAATATTGCAATGTTCCACGGAAATGATGCTGATGATAATTCTACACGATGATGAATTATTAGATATATTTCTAAATTCCATTTCCACCAACAATTCGGTTATTCCACTACCAGTTCAAATGCTTCGTACACAGTTGAAAATAACACTATTCCACTCAACAACCGTGACACATGTACTCAATTTTTCAACTTTTCGCAATTAAAATTGTCTTCTACTGTTATTGTTGTTGTTGTTCTTTTGAAAGTAGTTCGAAAGATGGCGACCATTAACCCAGAGATTGATTTATGAAATAAATCGTCTGCTGATCCAGAGTGGCTAATGTTGGACACTTCAGGTCATGCACAATTATTAAAGACTTGATCCGTAATCGAATTGTCACAGAAAAAGTACGAATCCAGAGAGTTCAATGACACACTCATTATTCTTTAAGACTGACGTTCTTTTTTCTGCAACATTTCGATACTATTTTACAACACAAAGGAGAGTTCGTTGACACACTAATTATTCTTTTACTTTTATCCTACAGCTATATGATTTTATAGAACAAATCACAGGTGGTTAGCGTGTGGCTATGATATTAATTAGTGAAAACATCATTTTGAATGATAAATAATCATATTATAACGAAAAATTAACTTTTCTGAAAAAAAAAAAAAATTTCACTATCAAATATATATATAACAAGGTATGCAACTCAAAATCAGCCCAAAACGGGGTGCATCGCTTTGAACAGCCATATCTTCATAAATTTTGCAGCGATTTTCACGATCTCGGTCTTATTCAACGCAGAAATGAATTTCCTTTCTGGAAATGTATATGTCTTGCAATATTTTAACAAATGCTGGGTCAACTTTTAAGAAATAACACGATACACAACACGCATGACCCAGTTGACAGTGATCATGCTGTCTTTAAGACTGAAATCTTCACGGAGTAAAGGGCAACTTCCCTACAAAGTTCATGTAGTTCGATACCATAATTCAATAAAACGTATGAAAAAACATTATTACCGTTCTTGTCGTTACATTCTGCATCAAGACTAACTGTCCAGCGCCGTTTGAAACCTTTGTTTACATACATTTCAACTAACTGACATTTTAAACATACGAGTGTTTTCATTGGTCCAATGCGGAGGTGTGTCTTTACAACTGGAGTTTTCATTCATAAAGAATACATGATCACTGTCAACTGGGTCATGCGTGTTGTGTATCGTGTTATTTCTTAAAAGTTGACCCAGCATTTGTAAAAATATTGCAAGACATATACATTTCCAGAAAGGAAATTCATTTCTGCGTTGAATAAGACCGAGATCGTGAAAATCGCTGCACAATTGATGAAGATATGGCTGTTCAAAGCGATGCACCCCGTTTTGGGTCGATTTTGAGTTGCATACCTTGTTATATATATATTTGATAGTGAAATTTTTTTTTCAGAAAAGTTAATTTTTCGTTATAATATGATTATTTATCATTCAAAATGATGTTTTCACTAATTAATATCATAGCCACACGCTAACCACCTGTGGAACAAATACGACTTATACAGAAAAGATAAGGTTTTCTCCACGGTTATTTTTAGATTAGGTTTTCTCCACGGTTATTTTTAGAACATGTACATAGGGACTACTTTTTTTGGCCTTTCACCCCTGATTGCGTCATTCAGGTCATTGGGTACGCAGTCGTTTAACGAGATAACGAGTGTGTGTGTTTACGATGGATTATTTAGAGGATAATACACTGCTGAGATAGGCCGATCAGTGATAATCGGCCCGCAGAGGGCATAACCCTGGTTTGCGACCTGGGGCCGATTATCACTTCCCGGCCCGGCTCAGCCGTGTATTAACGTCTATAATATATATCTTACTTTTATACTAAATAATAGATGGGCACAGGTTTTGAGTAATACTTTACTATAATACTATTTTGGTTCTTCACTAAAATTTATGAGAAACCAGCTTTCCGTACTTTTATTTTCATTCAATTGATTACGCAATTTATGACGTATCTCGTGTGACGTAATTTAAATGACGAAACTAGCTAGACGCTTTGGATTCAAGGACAACATAAATTCGGACTTGGAGGGTTTTTATTTAAAAATTAAATATTTTTTAAGCATCGAACGATTATTGTGTATGTTAATGATGGATTATTATCAAATTATGAATGTGAATAACAGTGTTGGGATATAAAACTGGAATGAAACTGGCGAGACTCCATTTTCGATTTCGTTGAAATGTCGAATGTACTCGAATAACGCGATGTTTTGTTGAACAATTGATGGATTAATTTAAAGAAAAGTTTCAGTGAAATTGTTCTTTAACTTTTGAAGGAATTCGATATTGAATTAAAACGGTAATTTCTTTGATGAATAAGTCTTTCTTTTGTCAGTCGATCAAAGAATGTCTATCCACAAAGAATTGCCTGCTTACATCCAGTGCTTTAAAATGGAAAAGATGGATTGCGATGAAGAAATGTGTTCAGAATTTTAACTCTTCATGGAAGTAAATTAAACTTTACGAAAATAAACAATTTAAAACATGGTTTTCACACAACTTTGGTGAGTAGAACCAGTAGATGTTTAACTTTGTATGTCAGTAAGTTAAAGTGTGTAAAAAGAAGAGTTATGTATACTGCAGTAGACTTAAATTGACAATATCGGCGGGGATACATGCTGAATCATGCTTCACGCAGGTGTCTACACATTTTGTAAATTTCAAAATGGCAGCCATGTTTCTTTTTGGTATTTTACAGTGGTTAAACAAGAATTGTAGTTTGAACATAACCGTCTGTGTTCTACTTGAGTGTGTTACGTTTGGAGCGCTGATTAAAATTGAATCGAGGAGTATAGCGATATTTTGTCTCGTTTTTCTTCTATTGCGTGGAATTTTTAAGGACTTTTTCGAGTTCCGTAAACGGGAAAGATCACAATTAATATTACTACGCAATGTTAGATTCAGTAAATTTAATGTGTTTTTTTGCTTTTATTTTATCAATTTAAGACTAATATTTTAATTGCATCAGGAATAAATTAAATAAAAAATATATTGTAGGATAAATAGAATACTATGTTAGTGTGATTGTGTACTTAAATGTATCCCACTCGTCTCAGAAAGGCTTACAAGGCTCGGCAGGCCTCGCCATGTAAACCTATTTTCACTCGTGGGATAAACTTAAGTACACAATCACACTAACATAGTATTCTCTATTTATGTGGATGAAAAATAATGACTGTTAACTGTGTATCAAGGTACAATATTTCGCACAGGGTCTTATTATGGTGTATTGAACTCACTTGCACGACTGTCATGGATGCTATCGAATTACATTATGAAGAAAAGCTTATCTCCTTTTCAAAATTCCAATGGAATGTTCCACAACACATCCCGTACGTGCGATTTGCACTTACATTTTTCTGATGATTATCGTTATCTTTCGTAGCAAAAGTATTATGGCATAGTCCTGAAAAAATGGGTCATGTGCTTATATAAGCAATATTTCTTTTATATTTTAATACCACAAATTGCACATCATTATTATATTATACATAAGTGTTTTATTGAATGTAATATATTAAACATTTAATGATAGTTGAATACAATAGGAAAAAACAACATTACTTACGAAAACCAGTTATTCACAAATAAACACCATGAATGGAGTCAGAAATCTTCTCTTGAATTGGTCTGCAGGTTTCTCTTGCATGCTCGATGCGAATTGTCTTATTTAGTTATTAGAGACATTATGCCGCGCTGGCCTGGTCTGAAACAGAACATTGCCTCTTGTATTTATGTGTTACCACTGTTATATTTGTTGTAGAGGGAAAACACTTTAGCATATGGTAAAAACATATGAACAACAAATAAGAAGTTATATTTAAATGCAATACACAATCCATGCATTACAGTTAATTCGACAATGTTAGAAAGAAAACTGTTATATATAGCCTCCATATTTATTACTGACATTTTTTAGTGATAGTATTTCATATATACGAATGTATCGAGCAAAAAAAAGGTTATCAGAATAAATTTGTTAATGCATACATACATTTAAAATGCGCGTTTCTGTTTATATAAATGCTTTAATCTTCAAAAAGAATAATACAAATTGAAAACCGATAAACGATGCCGACTAATTAAAATAATTATATAGCAATTTATACAATCAGTTTAAAAAAAGAGCATTAGATTCTACCTGTGTGTTTATTTAATGGTAACCCAGCCGGTTAAAATAATCTGCAACTGGGGCATGAATCTGCACATTTGTGCCATCAATTACGTTTGGAAATCTGTCTATGTTATAAAATATCTCCTTTATTTGACCGGTTTTCCCGGTTCTATTAGACTTACGAACTATCTTACAATTTCAGGCTCAGTCAGCGCTTGCGTAACTTGAGTTATGACACGTAAAACTGTATGTTGAAAACCCTCAAGGATATCATCCATCATTCAGTTTAATTCTAGATGCAGCAAGTGATATAAGAATTGGTTCAATGCTATTTAAAATAGTGTTCCTGCTGTGTGTTGACGCTATTGGATGTTCAATTTTGTCACTTAAATATTAAATGCCGTCTGTGTCAAAACGGTAGCGATCTATCATCCTAATCAGAATTGTGAAGGATATCAAGATCTTCTTCTCTATGACAACGTCTCGTCATTCTATAAAAGCTAAGTAACGTATTAATTTAAAGTTACATTATGCGCATCTAACAGTATATGCTATGTTTATAGGTGTCTATCACAACCGTTGTTTATTTTTTGGTGTTTTCACTTCATATACATTTATTGTTAATGCAGCATCAACATACTAAAACAATATCCCGGAAAGAGAAAAATAATGCATTTGAAATTCAACATTTTTTTCGTTTGACAACTGATCATGCATGTACGATGTGTGATCATGCATGTATGATGTGAATCTAAATTTAGTTTAAGTGCAGATTCGTTCATACGACACAATTTTGTTTTACGGATCATTTTAATTTTCAGCAACGATATCTATTCATACGACGCACGAACACTTACGCCGATCCTAATAAAAAGAAAGTTCCGTTCGGCTTAGAGGACTGAGACAGTCATGTAAAATATCGAATATAAAATATATATTTATAAACAACTGGTAGCAAAATGAGTTGCATATAATTGGTCAGTTACGACATTTTAACTAACACTTTTGACCTGTTAATTTTTTTCAGCTCCATTCAACAGTGTTAGATGCGCATAATTTGACTTTAAGCGAATAACAACAGTACGTACTTATTAATTCCGAGATTATACTTATTAAGAGAAATTTGTAAATATGACTTAAGGCATTTCCTCAAATTCAAGAGAAAAACGCAAAAAAAACAAAGGCACAATAATGGGTATTTTTCACTGCTGGATTAAGCTGAAAAGAACATGTTTATGAACTATTTCATTACAATACAGAAGATGTTGCCCAAATGAATAAAACTCTACTTTTGATTATTGTCATCTACTACGTTTAGTGAAATTTTATTATAGTTTGTCATTAATCGACGTTGAACCTGAATGATACAAACTTATATACTCGTGTCAACATAAACACTGTGAATGAACAAAAACTGTCACGTGACCACAAAAGTCAACGTCAGTAGTCATTTTATGACAACAAACAGCCGCGCAAGGTAGTTTTTTTCCCCAATATCTTTGCTGATCATCCTCTGACTTTCATACGACCTAGTGCACGCAATATGGCATGCATATAGCTTTCGATCGCTTTATCACGCGTTTTGTGTGTTGCTCTGGTTTTCGAGAACACTTCGGCGCAAATTTCCATTTAAAAAGCAAACGTCAGTAGTAAAATTACAAAGATTCAATGTTCTCGAAAATTAACCATCACAGAACTGTCTATGCTTTACCGCACGAACATATATTACATATGTCTATGCATAAACAAACAAAAATATCTACCAGATATTAAATAAACGTTTAAAGAGTGAAAACAAATATGGCAAACGTCAGTAGTACGTTTAGGAATGGCAAACGTCGTAGCAAAAATATGCAAACGGCAGTAGCCGAATAAATGCACGCGGTTAATTTAATGAAAAACATGTGAAACAATATAATGTATGCTAATTTAGATTTAAATTAGATATAACAAGTAAAGATTGATGTCATTTTAATGCACGACATATATAAATTCTGCAACAACAAAAATGAACTAATGTTTAAGTGATATTATGTTCATCTAACAGTTTATAGGTGTCTATCGCAACCGTTGTTTATTTTTGTTGTTTTCACTTCATACACACGTATATTCGTTAATGCAGCATCAACATATTGAAAAAATATCCCGGAAAGAGAAATATAATGCTTTTGAAAAACAACCGTACTTTCGTTATGACAACTGACGACAGGAATGATTCGATTTACAATGTGAATCTAAATTGAGTTTTATGCAGATTCGTTCATACGACACAAAGACACTTATTTTGTTTCAAGGATCATTTCGTAATGTTTAAACAAGTAAAATAGTATAAGTCACAAATCAATAAGATTGCATATTATTTTATTAAAGTGATATTATGAATTGAGCTGAAAAAATAACAGGTCAAAAGAGTTAGTTAAAATGTGGTTAATGACCAATTATCTGCAACGCATCTTGCTATCAGTTGTTTATAAAAAATATATATTATATTCGATATTTTACGTGACTGGTGAGTCCTCTTAGCCGAAATGATCTGTAAACAAAATAGTGTCTTTGTATCGTATGAACGAATCTGCTTAAAACTCAATTTAGATTCACATTGTAAATCGAATCATTCCTGTCGTCAGTTGTCAAAACGAAAGTACGGTTGATATTCAAAAGCATTATATTTCTCTTTCCGGGATATTTTTTCAATATGTTGATGCTGCATTAACGAATATACGTGAATATGAAGTAAAAACACCAAAAATAAACAACGGTTGCGATAGACACCTATAAACTGTTAGATGCACATAATATCACTTAAACATTAGTTCATTTTTGTTGTTGCAGAATTTATATATGTCTTACTTTAATTTATGACATCAATCTTAACTAGTTATATCTAATTAAAATCTAAATTTGCATAAATTATATTGTTTCACATGTTTTTCATTTAATTAAACGCGTGCATTTATTCGGCTACTGCCGTTAGCATATTTTTGCTACTGACGTTTGCCATTCCGAAACGTACTACTGACGTTTGCCATATTTGTTTTCACTCTTTAAACGTTTATTCAATATCTGGTAGATATTTGTGTTTGTTTATGCATAGACATATGTAATATATGTTCGTCCGGTAAAGCATAGACAGTTCTGTGATCGTTAATTTTCGAGACACTGACACTTTGTAATTTTACTACTGACGTTTGCTTCTTAAATGGAAACTTGCGCCGAAGTGTTCTCGAAAACCAGAGCAACACACAAAACGCGTGATATAGCGATCGAAAGCTATATGCATGCCATATTGCGTGCACTAGGTCGTATGAAAGTCAGAGGGTGATCAGCAAAGATATTGGAAAAAAACCTACCTTGCGCGGCTGTTTGTTGTCATAAAATGACTACTGACGTTGACTTTTGTGGTCACGTGACAGTTTTTGTTCATTCACAGTGATAAAGCTAATACATTTCATACAATTCTCGAAGGATGTGTATTGTCAAACCCGGCTCGAGGCCGATTTCTTGGATTTAAATAACGATAGATAACAAACAACATGAGACACCATTGAAGGTTCCAGAATCTAATCAGCGCCCTCTATAACATGTGCATCTCAGGGGATGCTACTCTAACAATAATCCTTGTAATATGTATAACAGAATTACTTCCCTTAGACCATTGAATACTCATAACATGATACGATACTACATTTCCTCCCCAAGTGAATTATAGATTTCCAAGAACCGTTCACTAGTATGTAAACTTACACAATATTTTAACATAGTATTGTTTTTCAAATGGTAATCTTAATGTTTCACGACATATGATTTGGAAATCCTTCAATTTATCAATTTAAAATTGCAACATTTAAAACATATGTACATCAACATACTTACATAGTATGAATCAAATAACCTTTGTTCTTATTGAAACAATGCTGTCATTCTAAACTTGTATCAAATATTTTTTAGAAATATCATTGACTTGCTATAAAACATTTTCTGCTACTTAATCATAGTAAATACTGACAATATTGTACTTTTAACTCTGCATTGTTGAATCAAGTTCTAAATAAAACAGGTCTAAATATCACTGTTGTTCACAATTTACTAAAATTTACACATGAGTGATTGGAATATGCATAATAGTCAGGTCCATGCAATATCAACTATTAACTAGCTGTATTTGTGTACAGATTATTAATACTTGAATATAGCACAAAGTTAAGCCAACTTATCTACTTTAAAACAAAATACATACTATTCTGTGTGTCTGTCCGTATACAAGTTAATACAACATAAAGTTTTAATACAGACTAAACAGCTATAATACTGATTGATTAACTCATTTATACAAAATAACAGTGTATATAACGTTCATGATACTGCATATTTAATGCATAACAAAGTCTGTGAATCTTGATGGAAGTTTCATCTCGCGTCTCGGCCTGACCACAGGATCAGGTGGTTTTGTCGACTGCCTAGGAGATGGTAATCTCTCCGGAAATCCTCTCTCCTCCGGACCACCTGCAGTTTCTGGAACAGTAGGATCCAACTCTGTACTCTCACTAAGCTGATCATTTTCACTTATCTGATCATATTCACTTATCTGAGAATTTTCGCAAAACTGAGAATTTTCATTAAACTTGGAATTTTCATTAAACTTTGAATTTTCATTAAACTTTAAATTTTCACTAAACTTGGGTACACAAAACTCAGATTGATTAAATTTCTTAACATGAGACACATTTCTTGAATATCTGGCCCCATCACTAGATTCAAGAACAACACTATTTCCCCTTTTTTCAACCACTGACACTGGTTTTGGATTAAACACTGTGGATAATTTATTCTTCTTCTTCTGTTTCACTAACACAACATCTCCGTTCTTGATCTCTGAATCTCGTGCCTGTCGTCGTTGATCACCATACAGCTTTCCTTTCCCCTTTCGCTCGCTGTCGCGATCTCTTACTTCATACTCGTTGGATGAATAATCGTAAATCTCCGGTAATTTGGTTCGCATTTTCCTTTTAAACAATAGTTCAGCTGGAGAAACGCCTGTTGTAGAATGTGGTGTTGATCTGTACATCATCAGATATGTTTGCAGATCTTCTTTCCAGTTGCTGTTCTCAGCATTAGAAATTCGAATGCGCTTCATAATACCCTTGTTCTGCACTTCTACTTCGCCATTGGCTTGCGGCCATAACGGTGTTGTGTTTCTATGTTCAATACTCAAATTGTTCAAAAAGTTATTGAACTCGGCACTATTGAAATACTGGGCGTTATCAGTCTGTATGGATAATGGTAGTCCGTGTACCGCAAATATGCTTTTCAGACACTTAATAACTTTCTCCGAAGTCACTGTTTTGATAATGCATATTTCCTTCCACCTGGAATAGTAGTCAACAACTACAAATAAGTTTTCTCCTGACGGAAGAGGTCCTAGAAAATCAGCACATAGGTGCTCCCACGGTTTTGTTGGCATTTCTCTTCTTATCATGGGCTGCGGTTTCTCACCCGAAGAAACAAGTTGACAACCATAGCACACTTTACAACAGTTTTCTATGTCTTTGTCCATTCCAGGCCACCATACTTTGGGTCTCAATCTTTGTTTCATAACAACCATTCCCGGATGTCCTTCGTGACCTAGTTCGAGAATACGACTTCGTAGCTCCGTTGGTACCACAATTCTCGTTCCACGTAACACTAGAAAACCTAGCGAAGAAAATTCATGGCGGATGGGCAGATAATGTTTATTAGTGAGTTCATGCCATCGACCAGACACTAGAATTTCGCGTACTTGTTTCAGTTCTGGATCATTTTGAGAAACGTTCTCAATTTCCCCTGTAGACAAAGCAACGGGTGTTGCTTCACTTGCGATATTGTTCAGATATTCCTCAGTCTGAAGAAAATCCTGGCCCTCCCCAGTAGAACTTTCCGGAATTAGTCTCGACAGTGAATCCGCGATATTACTGGTTCCTGGGATATGTTTCACTGTATAGCGATACGGTTGTAAGCGTAACACCCACCTTTCTACTCTAGCACACGGCTTGGATCTAGGTGAAAATATGAATTGTAGAGGCTTGTGATCAGTCACTAGTGTGAATTCTGTTCCCACTAAGTACATATGTAGTCGTTCGCATGCCCATACAATAGAAAGAGCCTCTTTTTCTGTTTGCGAGTATTTGCGTTCAATTCTGTTCAATCCTCTGCTCGCATACATAATGACATGTGATTCTCCATGTTCATCTTCTTGTACTAGAACACAACCCAATCCAACTGGACCAGCATCACAAATCACGTCTGTTTTTCTGTTCCTATCGAAATATCCCAAACTACTAGCTTTAGACAAGCTATCTTTAAGTTTATTGAATGCTTCCGACTGTTCTGTTCCCCAGACAAATGGTTCATTTTTTCTTGTTAACTTCTTAAGTGGTTCCGCAACAGTAGCCATGTTCGGAATGAATCGAGCACTGAAGTTCACAAGTCCAAGAAAACTTTTGATTTCAGAACTGTTCTGCGGCTGACGAGCATTCTGTACTGCTTTTATCTTAGATTCAGTTATTTCAACTCCAGTTTTAGATAATTTCAGTCCCATGAAGTCAATGTTTGGTAAATTGAACTGACATTTATCAAAGTTGAGTGTAAGACCCTTATCTTGCAATCTCTTCAGCAAAGCTTCTAAACGGACATTATGTTCCGCTTCCGTATGTCCATGAACTACAATATCATCAAAGATGTTGCTCACACCATCGAGTCCACTCAGAACCTGTGCCATCACCTTATTATACATTTCCGGTGCACAACTTATTCCAAATAGCAGTCTCTTATATCTGTACATGCCTTTGTGTGTCATGAATGTAGTTATCTCTCTGGACGAATCATCTAACTCAATTTGATGGTACGCCATGAAAATGTCCAGCTTTGAAAACACTGTTGACTTATTTAAGTCCTGAAGAATTTCCTCTGTTGTCGGAATAGGGTATCTTTCCCTTATCACTGCTTCGTTGGCTCGTCTCATGTCCACACACAATCTTACATCTCCGTTTGATTTTGGTACAACCACAATAGGGCTCACCCATTTACTTGTACCTTCCACCTTTTCAATAATGTCCATGGAAACTAATTCTTCAATCTTCTTCTCAAGTTTTTCACGTAAGTTATACGGAACACGTCGTAATCCTTGCACAACTGGTTGAATATGTTTATCAATATCAATGTGTAATTGATAATCCTTCAGTTTTCCCAATCCATCAAAACACTTTGGAAATTTAGTTTGTATGGACGACTTATCAATGCTCACGTTTACACTGTTTACACAACTAGGGTCATTTATTACCAACATCCCCAAATCAATTGAAGTCTGTCTACCTAGCAAGGCTTGTCCATGCTCCTCAACAACAACAAACTCTGTATCCACGCATTTATTCCCAACCGACACTTGCGTTAAAAATCCACCCGCAACTGTAAGCGGTGTTGCACTACCATATGCATAAACTCTCTTTGTTGTTAAATATGATTTACATTTCATTTTCTGGTTCTTAAAATCTTCCCAGAGTTCCCGGTCAATGACGTTGCACGACGCCCCCGAATCGACAATAACAGGTGTCTCAATACCTCCTATGTTGACATAAATATCGCCTGGAGCTTTCTTCCTTCTCGTTACCGTGAACACATAACTGTCCTCTGAATCTGATGGGGATTCTTCACATTCAACAGTCCTCACTTTTCCAAATTTGTGTTTAGGCTTCTCAAACTTCGATTTTGACTTACAGCATTTTTCAAAATGTCCTTCCTTTTTGCACTTCCGGCATTTCCTTCCTTTTGCCGGACAATTTATGTAAGTTTTCACGTGTCCGTACCGACCACATGCATAGCACATGACATTCACCTTTTGATTACTAGGTTGATTGTTCATAGATTGCCCATTTGTCACACGTTTTCGCGACTCATGCTGTATTTTGTTGACAGTTCCCGACATTATGTTAGCTTGGCTAACTGAACTCTCTAACGATAATGCTACTTTAACGCACTGTGCAAGCGATGGATTATCCATTTCCAAAAGTTTTCGTCTCAATCTCTGTGATGAACACTTTTCAATCAACTGATCACGAATACTTTCATCAACATCATTAAAGTTACAGTACACAGCTCTCTGTCTAAGCCGCGTTATATATCCTTCTACTGACTCATCAGATGTTTGAGTAAGTCCACGAAACTTAGATCGCTCAAATGCAACGTTCACTTTTGGTGTAAAATAGTCATTCAAAACTTGTTTACAAACCGAATAAACAGTCTCGTGTTCTCCTGGATCAGGACAATTTAACGTATAAAATATGTCCTGCACTTCGAGTCCTGCACTGTGAAGTAACAAGGCTTTCCGTTGTGCATTATTGGTAATCCCTTTTCCATCTGCATACAGTTCGAACGATCGCAGCCATCTTGTCCACCGAAATCCCAGTGTAGAGCGATCTGTTCCCACGTCGAAATACGTAATACCCGCAATGTCAGAAACACTGGATGCTGCCATTTTGTATCCGAAAGATCCGTTTTTTCACTCGTCGCCAAAATTATGTATTGTCAAACCCGGCTCGAGGCCGATTTCTTGGATTTAAATAACGATAGATAACAAACAACATGAGACACCATTGAAGGTTCCAGAATCTAATCAGCGCCCTCTATAACATGTGCATCTCAGGGGATGCTACTCTAACAATAATCCTTGTAATATGTATAACAGAATTACTTCCCTTAGACCATTGAATACTCATAACATGATACGATACTACAGGATGTATTATATTTGTTTATTTGGTACATTCAAGATGGCGCTTTAAAGGGACCTTTTCACATAAATATCATAACAACAACGCCACTTTGCGATTGTGAAACATTTGTGTGTGTGTATATTGTCAATATACCAAAATGTGAAAAGGTCCCTTTAAATTGCGTTGGGTTGAAAAATTATGACGTTATCAGATCTCACACCGTCCGCGGGATTGTATTACGTCCTACCTGAATATATTTTACTCCAACTCACATGTGTTTGTCTCCTGAGGTGGATTTTTCTAATACCATGCGTGTAATCATACAGTCGATTGGTGTATAACGGATAGCTAAGGACGTCGAGTCTCATTTCAAACGTAAACATCATGCATTCAGTAATTAAACCATTAAACCTAGATAGACACATGTCTTTCCTATTAAAACATGCCAGTGGTTTTAAATTTCCGAAAAAATATTATTTGTTTACAGCGCAAATTTCATGGTACACCCTTTCAGCCATTACCGGATCGCTTAAGTCTTCATCGGATTACATAAGTATCGTGTTATTTCTTGAAATTTGACACAGCATTTGTAAAAAAATAATTGCAATATATGTACATTTCCAGAAAGGAAATTCATTTCTGCGTTTAATAAGACCAAGTTCAAGGAAATCGCTGCACAATTGATAAAGTAATGGCTGTTCAAGGCGATGTACCCTATATTCGGGTCATTTTGAGTTGAACACCTTGTTATATATAGAGATTTGATAATGAAAAATATGTTTTCAGAGAAATCGATTTTTCTTTATAATTTGATTTTTTTCATTAAAATGATGTTTTCACTAATTAATAACATAGCCACACGATAACCACATGTGTATTTGACAACTTCAATTGAGTTTATATTTATTTTGAGACAATCCCCACATTCCTGAATATGGTTCACCACATGTCTGTTATTCACTAAATCCCGAATTGCAGCTTTCATGCTTATTTTATATGGTACGCATTAATTTGGGTTCTGAGCATTCTTTTGTAAAGGACACATAATACTAAAATATTACATCAATAAACATTATGTTAACCAAACAAAATCTGCAAAGTTCAAGAAACCATTCGTCTGCACTTTTCCTGTCCTCACAAAAACGGTGCGTACATAACGTGACCTTGTTTTGTTTTCAAAAAAAGAAACAGTTGTAAACATTGACACAAGTCAACAAAAACATGAATCGACTTAACAATGATAGGCTTTTGGTATTCAATTCATAGAAAACTATAAATCTTAACATAAACAAAAGTATTTTGCAAAAAACGTTTAACCTATCCGTTACACACTAAAATCCGCTATACACCAATCGACTTTATGAATCCATCCGAATTGAATATTATTACCGGTTAACCATTTATGTATTTCCAGTTACAGTAGCCTTGACCTTATTGGTTCTAAATGCGTTCACAAGCTTGATATGCGTGTAAAGTATATTAAGTTTATTATTTTACCTCTATTCAATCTGAAAGTTATTTAGAATGTGCACTATGTATATAAACACAAGTTTTAAATGTTCTCACATATGTTAAAAAGCAGAACGGAAAAATAATTATCATGTGGAAACATATATCAAATGATGACCACCTTCAATCAATAGCTGTTTACTAAAAACAAAATAATTGTTAATAAATACATAAGACTATTTGACTTATGTTCTGTTTCTTTCACTCTTCACACTTCACTCACTTCTACATACACACCTTTTTCATGCATCACTCACTGCACACTTCATTAATTCTTCATTCTTAGTAAAAGTACATCTCTATGTCTCTCTCCAACTTGTTAATTTTTGTCTGAAACTCTGTTGGAATCATTGTTGTTTCCCCATTAATTAAAAGTTCCAATGTGGCCATAGGGACGATGTTCTTTGAAAGATGGCTGATGAAGGATGCAAACTTGTGTTTGCAAACTGCAGTTGATATGTCTCCTTTAAAAATAAAAGTTTCATATAAAATTAGGTTTGAGTCTTCAAATGAGGCAATTTATGTTTCAATTTTACAAAATTACCATTATCTAGTTATTTCAAATGGATATGTTATTTCAGATATATTCTACCTTTATATTCAAGCATTTTTTCCACATTGCTGTATCTCTCATTGACCTCTGCTAATGGGTTTTCCTGGAGGGTGGTGGTAATTATTTGTTTCATGTTTTCTCTGTCCAAAAAATAAAATGTTTTTTCTTTTATGTGTATTTATGACAGTGGATAAAATTAAAATCAGCATATAGAGTAAACCAATAACAATAAATTACAAATTGCAATCAATGTATTAAAGTAATTAATGGGAATTTAAATAGTTTTGAATTTATCAATGCTGTTGAACTTATAATACCCACATTGTTTGGAAGTTGTATTTATTATGAAACTTAAACATTGCATTTACCTCCTTTTGTCATCCACAATCATTTGGGCCACCTTCATGCCAGTTGTACCGGATGCTTTGGCCAAGTAAGCTGCCCTGTTTTCGTTTTTCATGGACTGAAGGCACAGAAAAAGCTGTAAAAAGACCATTTGTTTCCAATGTTGACAGAAATTTGTCATCTATGATTAAATCTTAGTAATATGGGAATTTGAAATTATCAATATATAATCGTGTATACATGTTATACTGTTGTTGTAATTCTATTAACTATTTTATTGTGTGGGAAAGTTTCTGCCATCATCAGCCTTGTCAAATGTGCTGAATAACTCCAGAACTAGCTGGTTATTGTAAGCACTGTACCCAGCAACAGTTAAGATTCCTAAAATAAAATATCTTCTTTTTACTATGTAATTGTTTGACAATGAATTTTACTCTTTGTGCCATTCTCAAATAATTGGGTTTATTATGCTGCAAGCCCAAGAGTCGCCATTCATTCAAGTATAATTTCAAGAATGTTTGTAAAAAATTATTTGTAAAACTAGTATTTATCAATATGATTATTTGTACCGGACTTTTCAGGGATTTTTTTACAACCTCATTTTGTGAAAAAAAAGAGTCACAAACTGTTCAAAATTGTAAAACAAATGAGTCACAAACTGTTCATAATTGTGAAAATATGAGTTGTTAAATTATTGAAGTTGTGAAAATTTGAAATCCAAATTGTTTTCAGAAATAAAACTAGAATAATCGTCCTGGTATTTGAAAATTCACTTACAATATAAAGAAGTGAAACTCCAGCTGCTGGTACAGTATTGAATTCTCATTAAAAACAATTAGTTGGTCCTTTATTTAAGGCAAGTGACCGATTGCCCAAACAGTACAAAACAGCACAATACAAACCAACATAAACACAATATATGAATAAAGCTGGGGTCACCGCCTTGGAACGGTGAATGCAAAGCATTGGGGGTTTAAACCGGTTATAGAGCGCTCAACCTCACACTTGTCCCAGCAATATTCATAATACATTTAAGTGTAAATAAAATTTAACGTCATAGCATTGTAACTCGAATCAAACAATAATAATTCTTTATAGAAAAAGATTTAAGAATATAGCGTCATTAAGTTAATATTTCAGATAATCATCGCGCAAATACAGGAAGAAGCAGCAATAATGGGTGTAAAAATTCCATATTACAATGCTTGGTTGTTTATGTGACTGCTAAAAATTAAATTAATAATAGTTAAATAAAAAAAGAAACGCCTATTAGAGAGAAAATATAAATAAAATTGAACGTTATAAACCCAATGACCTATGCATGTAGCTTACAACTGGAAAGTTGATCGTATGACGTCAAAAAATCCATGTACCCAGGATTAGAGAAAGAGTTATGACGTAATTGACAGGCGAAGACACAATGACGTGAAAAAAATCCAGGGGCAGTACTGTAAAGTTATAATAAAACTATTAATGGGGGGCTACTGCAAAATTGTACTACTAATGAAACAAGTTTAAATGATTAAATATTAAGAATCAAATATATAAAAAAAGTAATTCAATTAAAGCGACATTATTGGAATCAAACAGTATATAGGTATTTTGACAACTGACGACAGAAATGATTTGATGTACGATTTGAGCCCAAATGTAGTTTTCGCTTCAAAACATCTCCGTAAAATGATGGATGGGAGATTCCATTATTTAAAGGCCATTTTAAAGAAAGATTATATTTTGAAATTAAATCACCATACTTAGAGTAAAATTTAGCAAATTTACTTCTTAGGTTATGATACAAAAAGCCTTGTTTTAGCATTTTTTTTTGTTAATATTAGATTACGATCATTAAAATCTTTAATACATGAACATGCTCTGGCATAACGTACCAACTGCGAAATGTAAATACCATAGGAAGGTCCTTTAGGGATGTTGCCATCTAGGAACGGAAAATTCACAATTTCAAAGTTAAAATCGTCCCGTTTGTCGTATAAACTAGTTTTGATCAAATTATTATTAATAGTTAAATGAAAGTCTAAATACGCAGCGACTGTATTGGATATACACGATCTATTTAAGACTAGTTTTTTTGGGTAGATTTTGTGAATATATTGTTCAAATAATGGATTATCTAAATTAAGTATGTCATCAATGTACCTACTAGTAAGGTTAAAACAATTAATCAAATCTACTTGCTTAGTTTTAGATAATTCTAACATAAATTCGCTTTAATTACAATATAAAAAAGGTCAGCTATAAGTTGCGCACAATTAGTACCCATAGAACGCCAATAATTTGTTTAAATATTTTACCATTAAATTCAACAAACAAGTTATCCAAAAGAAAAGTAAGTGCTGCACAAAAGTCAAGACCAGTCCAAATGATGTAATTATCTAATATCTGATAAGTAAAAAAAGCTGTTTTAGTGTTTAAAGCTAGATATAAACACTTCTTTCTAGCAAAAGTTTTTTCAATCAAAGAAACAAGTTTGGATTTTATTAAAGCGTGAGGAAGCGTTGTATATAGTGTAAGAAAATCATAAGTACTTACCTGTGACACCTTATATTTTTTATTTTCAATTTTATCAATTACTTCTAAGGTGTTTTTTATTAACCAAAATAGGTTAATATTACTATTTTCATAAACTTTATAACAAAATTTAGCTATATGATATCTAATAGCACTCAATGCAGATGTAAAATACACTGATAATTGTTTGGTGGTACAAGACACTGAATTAGCGATAAAACAACTTTTATATGGCGTCTTATGTAATTTAGGTATCCAGTAAAGTGATGGCAATTTCTTGTAAGTAATATTGACTATTACATTTAATTTTATGCATTGGGCAAAATGGTCGGTAATAATTTCATTAGATTGCTTATTGTACTCACAATATGATGTAGTTTGTGCAAGTTCTTGTGAAATAGTTTGAACATAAAACACTCGTCATATTATTATAACATTATTAGCAGCCTTATCAGCAGGAACAAAGACGAATTTAGATTTTAAGTCTTCAAGCAATTTACAGAGATTTTGTTTATTAAATTTAGGTGAATGTGGTCAAGTCAATTTATAAAGTTCAAATACCTTCCCATCAAAATATCCTAAAGTTTCTGCAGCCTTTGTTTTTCCAATTTGTGGACTTAGTGCAAAATAGATTCCTTGCCACACGAGCTTTATCCTGAAATATTTGGTATACATCCAAGAAATTCTTGCTAAGAATATGAATTGAATGATGTTTTTTATATATAAAATTTATTTCGTTTCCTGCATGGTTCCCAAGTAAATGTGACATAGCTCTATTGAATGAGTTAAGTGCATTCTGAAGTCATGTGGTCTTATTAAAATTATGTTAAATGTATATAATTTAACAACATATTTGCATTATGTATTTTGAAAACACATCTTTATAACTGTGTTATTGCCTGAAAAGTAATGTCTGTTCCATTTTATCGTTCGTCTAAAAGTTGTAACTCTGTTGCTCTGGTATCTTCAATACCATTGAGTAATTAAATTGTAATTAAATTGAATGCGTTTTAATTCCCTTTTATTATTGTTTGATTTGAGTTACAATGCTATGACGTTAAATTTTATTTACACTTAAATGTATTATGAATATTGCTGGGCCAAGTGTGAGGTTGAGCGCTCTATAACCGGTTTAAACCCCAAATGCTTTGCATTGACCGTTCGAGGCGGTGACCCCAGCTTATTCATATTTTGTGTTTATGTTGGTTTGTATTGTGCTGTATTGTGCTGTTTGTACTGTTTTGGCAATCGGTCACTTGCCTTAAATAAAGGACCAACTAATTGTTTTTAATGATAATTCAATACTGCTCCAGCAGCTGGAGTTTCACTTCTTTATAATGCTACCGAAACCAACAAATATCCTCTATTTCTTTCTAAATATCAAGTGAACGCCACAATATAAATTGTAATTAATTGTAGTTTTGCATCGGATGCAAAATTTTATCTGAAATATTCATTTTAGAACGCCAATGTCACTTTGTAACAATTGATTTCATTGGTCCGGATTTTATGACGTGCAACCCGATTGGCTGATACCGTCTATAAAAAGGGGAGCTTCAGAAGGCGGAAGCATTCAAATTTCCAACTCTGAACGGGTAACATCAATAAGTAAAAATAAGATAAATAAAATATAATATTAATAAATCGACAATTAAAACTTAGTATACCAAATTGAAAGTAACAACCTGAAATTAAAAGTCTAGGGTGAGACTTATATGTTCTTTATCACGTTATATTTACAAATTTTGTTCAACTTTTTTACCTGGTGATACTTTTAAAGACGGAAAAATATAACGTTTTAGTTAACCGTTTAACGCCTTCGCTTATTTATTCAACAATCCATACACGACACGAATCCCATTATATACAACTCGCCATCCCGATGACTCTTACAATACATAAACATACATATGTAAGTTATGCTCCTATTTGCTTAAGAAGTGTCCACAATTATCATACATTTGTATTCAATGTTGAATTAGTGTGTTTTTTTCCATATGTACCACTTTGCCGAAAATGAACAGACAGTAAAACCAACCTACAAAAAAGGGCATGTATTATAAATGCGCAATTAACAAATGTGTGTATTCCTAACAGATACATACATGACTGGCAGGAAGCATAATTCCTTCTTTGATCAGCACCTTTGCTGGGCATCCCAAGTTTTTACAATATAAACATACGGGAAACATATTTGCCCACATGTCGGGACTTTTTTTACGCTATGGAATTTTGTTTATCAATCTTGTTCGAGGAACACCGATGATGTAACGGTATGCCAAATATTATTCTTTAGACCCTGTGGTTAAACAACAGAAGGTTTTTGAAGTTTTATCACATACAAAGACGGAAGGACGGACGAACAACGCCAAAATAATATCCATCCGCCTTCGCCGGGGGATAAAAATAAATTTGCTTCATGAAAATCTAAATATATTTGCAAAACTTTGCTTCAGCTTATGTAGATAGTACAATACCTTTGGAGATTTTAAATTATGGTTCGGTCGGTATTTTTGCCATGATGACAAAAGTACACTTTAAATCCAAGGCTGCTGAACGGTTTCCCATTAAGCTAATGTAATCTTTTCTTGTTGACAATATTTGAGCCTGATTAAAAAACAAACAAGAACATATAAATATAATGATTTTGTTTCTACCCTTACCATTTGTTTGCTACATAACAAGTTATAATCTACTTAATGAAAAGGTTTATGTCTATAACTGATGTTCTAGTTAAGAGTAGTAATGTTTGATAAAATAAATAAGTGGTGGTAACTTAAAAAACAACAACAATATGTTGTTCCATTTTATTTATATTTTTTTCTCTGATAGGCGTTTCTTGTTTGATTTAATTATTTTTAATTTGTTTAGCAGTCACATAAACAACCAAGCTATGTAATATGGAATTTTTACACCCATTATTGCTGCTTCTTCCTGTATTTGCGCGATGATTATCTGAGATATTAACTATATGATTCTATATTCTCAAATCTTTTCTATAAAGAAGGAATGTAGTTGACAATTGTTAATAGTTTTATTTGATCGTTCGTCAAAAAGTTGTAATTCAGTTACTCTTGTATCTTCAATGCAATTGAGTAATTAAATAGTAATAAAATTGAATGCGTTTTAATTCCCTTTTATTATTGTTTAATTTGAGTTACAATGCTATGACGTTAAATTTTATTTACACTTAAATGTATTATGAATATTGCTGGGCCAAGTGTGAGGTTGAGCGCTCTATAACCAGGTTTAAACCCCCAATGCTTTGCATTGACCGTTCCAAGGCGGTGACCCCAGCTTTATTCATATTTTGTGTTTATGTTGGTTTGTATTGTGCTGTATTGTGCTGTTTTGTACTGTTTGGGCAATCGGTCACTTGCCTTAAAGAAAGGACCAACTAATTGTTTTTAATGAAAATTCAATACTGCTCCAGCAGCTGGAGTTTCACTTCTTTATATTCTAACTCTTGTCATTTTAATATTTGAATATGGATAAATGAAGTATATTGACTGCTGGCACCGTGAAACACAATTAAAGTATGTGTTTTTTCTAGGTCTTGTCATTTTGCATGTGAATAAAATGAAGTTTATTGGAGGCTGGTGACCTAAACCACAATTAAAGCATGTGTTTTTCTAACTCTTGTCATTTTGGATAAAACAAAATGAAGTATATTGAAGGCTGGTTACCTAAAACACAATTAAAGCGTGTTATTGTCTAACTCTTGTCATTTCAGATATGAATAAATTAAGTTTATTGAAGGCTGGTGTTTCTTCTAACTGTTGTTATTGTGCACGTTAATAAATAAAGTATATTGACTGCTGGCACATAGAAATACAATTACAGCATGTGCTTTTTCTAACTCTTGTCATTTTTCATGTTCACAAATGAAGTTTATTGACTGCTGGCAACCTGAAGCACAATTAACGCACATGTGAAAACCTATTGGCAAAAAAAAAATAAAACAAATGGGATCTCTCATGTTACAGTTCAATATTCAATGTGATCTCTGGTTTCCGCTTTCCATGTGCACACTTCGTTTCAGACCAGGTAATTGCTGGTGATCTTTACATACATGTTTGGGATTCCGTGAACAAACTGTTACAGTTTGGCTTTGAAACCATGTACATCAGTATGGATGGGGCTGTAAGCAATCGCTCTTTCATGAAATTACATTTCCCTGAGGAGACCATTATTGAAAATATGTTTACAGCTCCCATGCCCTGAAATTTAACAATTTTTTTTCTGGATCCTTCTTTTTTACTTTCAAGACAATACGGAATAACATAATGAAAAGTGGAACACATGAGAAGTGCACACGGCTGCTTAAGTTTACAGATGGTAAAGAAGTACAGTGGAGAATGTGGGTGGATGCATACACATTTGACCGTACAAATCCTGTCCAAAGTCCACAGAAAACTAACCAATGAGCACATCTTCCCAAACCAGTCAGAAACAAATGCAACATAAACATGCAGAAGAAGTTTAAGATGCAGACTGGCTTACCCGCATGGAAGCTTACAAGCAGCGTATGGGAGCTAACGGTTCAGCACTGGATGGGGTCATTGAATTGTTAAAGAACACATCGATTCTGATTGATGTATTCAGGGACCGAAGAACAGTCAATGAGTCCAATGACATTCGTCTACAAAAACGTCATGCAGTCCAACAATGGCAAAAGAAAGTTCAATCCCAAAAGTCACTCATGTCATCAGAGTGCCATGAAGATACCCAGTTATCTATCATTGGCTTCCTAGAAATGTGTGACTTCATGATATAGAATCATCCTTACACATCTATCATTCCATCAATGATCAAATCTGATGCAATAGAAAACAATTTCTGCCAGCATCGTGGTCATTTAATGGTCTTATTTCAAACCCTACAGCTCTTCAATACGGACGAAATATCAATGGAGTGATCTTGGGACAATCAATTTTATAAAAAAAAGTGATGAAAAAGCTGTTCGAATAATGACCGAAAACTTTGCTTTTTCATCAAACAAGCTTGTAAGAGGAAAATCGTTGAAAAGAAAGTATGAGACCACAATCACAAGTGTCTTGAAATGTAAAAGTCCCGCTGTGTCAAATGAAATAATCATTGTAAATGGCTATAATATTAGCAACTTCAACCTGAAGTGTGAACTAAAAACATACTTCTGTGTGGACTAAAAATATACTTGTGTGTGAACTAAAAATATACTTAAGTGTGAACTAAACATAATCGTGTGTGTGAACTAAAACATAGATGCGTGTGCACTACAAATATACTTGTACGGGAACTAAAAACATAATTGTGTTTGAAATAAAAACATACTTGTGTTTTAATTTAAATATATTCTTCAACATTATTTAAGATTCCGTATCTGGATTACCTATGGCAGGAGGACATATCAGCTGTCAGTAGAACATTCTCCCCGTGCAGGAAATCTACCACAAAACGATGACTGTGGGATAACTGACCACTCTCAAGCCATCTGGGTCCCTAACACGCCCCATCGCAACAGCAAGTTGTCCAGGTTGAAATATCCTGTAGAGGAAGCATTTTTTTAATGAACGATCAAACTCGTATGTGTAATAAAAAAAATGTAATGGTAGTATTACATGGGAAACAGGGTACAGCATGTGATAATTAATCTTATATTCAGAAAGGCAGGTAAGTCAGGAACTGTTCGCTGTATTATGGTCGCATGTAAGGCTTATGTTAGGCGATGGGATAAAAAAGTGGGTGTCATCAAGGGTATAACACATTCATTTCAAGTTTCTTACAAAAAACAATATTTTATTTTTTCCATTAGAACCCCTTCATGGTCACAGATTTAATATATTGTTCTCAAATGCTGGTCACATTTTTTCTTGAAAAAACACCATGATTGAATACTTAAAAATGTAGTACATTGAATAGACTTTTGGAAAGTGTTTTAAGTGACTTGAAAACAGATTAGTATATCAGTGGTTGCAAAGCACTTGACTTTTTTTTCAAAATGTATTACAACTCCATTGTGGAAAGTGATGGAAAAGAAGGAAGTTTCAATATCCGAAATGAACTCGCATTATCAAAGGCTGGCTGAGTATGTAGAACATGCCGAAAATGATTCGGATACATTCATGAAAGGTGAAATGTTTTTCCAGACGTGCTTGTGAAGAAGGACAAAGTATACGAGGCGCTAGTTTCCCAGTCTGTAGATGATGACCTTGTTAGAATTATCCTTGCAGTTGTCCCACCCGCACTGGTGATACTTATCAGGCGCCAATACAAGGATCATCTTGCTGTGGGAACGCATGAACACATCAACAACGATCAAACAAAAAGTGTTGACAAGCATAATAAGTTTCCAGAACGTGTTTTCAGCTATGTCGCCCACATTTTGAGAACTAATCGAAATATTATAACACTGGCATTTGAAGCACAAATAACATTTAGCTTGAATAAAACCAGTGAATGGCTTGCAGCACAGGACAAGGAAGACAGTATTTAAAGTAGTAGAGCACAAGTGAAAAAGGAGTGAGAGGGGTTCAAAAAGAGGTCTGAAGAAATTTATAAGCAGAGGCTTGAAAAGCAGCAGGAAGATTTCAGGAGGAATGAAGAGCAAGAGAAACGAAGAGTAGTGAAATCGGAGAAGGAAATCATTGACATGCTATATTATGGATTGTGGCAAAAAAACAACCAAACAAACAGATAGAGGATGAACTGTTTAGAGAACCAGAGAGAGAGAGAGAGAGAGAGAGGATAGATGCATTAAAAGTTCTATTAAGATTCAGAAAAAATGTTTTCAATCAGTCGGTGCCAGACAGCAATATGTATGCATTTAGTAAACTGATAAATGGCAAACGGCAAAATAATTTAACATCTTATAAACTAAAACAGAATGTAAAACAATACGTTAAGGTAGAACATTTTCGGAAGACATCGGAATGATATCGTGAACTATCGTGGGGAACCGAATTAAGTCATAATTTTTATTTTCCATTAGTATTTTGTAATAATAATATAAAATTATTGAGTTGATTTTAGAAATTCGGTAAAATATTTGTTGAAACATGAAAGCGAGATTATACGATTTTTTATATATGTTTAATTGTAATATATTGAAATATCTTAAAATAATAACACAACATAAGCAAGAAAAATTATACATTGTAGACGAATTTCATAAAGTGCAGCAAAGACAAATTAGCGCCCCGAGCCGATTGTGACGACTTTATTTCGTACATATTTTCCTACAATAACCAAAGCATTGGCCTTTTTATAAGGATCGGAGTTAGTGTTCGGGTGTCGTATGAATATATATATATCGTTGCAGTAATTTTAAATGAACCGATAAAATAAATTTATATTCACATCGTACATGCATGATATACATTCTGGCAAATTCGTCTATACATACATTTTCAGAATTCAATATCTGGCTTAACTCACATTTCGACATTATTCTTAACTTTTATTTTAATTTATATTGAAATAAATATACGTATAATATTTTGTACACAGTTTATATAAATTCATAAATATTTGACAAAATCGTATAATCTCGCTTTAAAAACACAATAACTTAAAAATAAATGCATGCTGGGAAATTTCCGCATCCAGCATGGCCGACAATGAAATTTCAAGATGAAATACCGTGACAAATTGGGCGTTTTTCGACGCGTTCTTAACAACGTAGACCCAAAAAAGATAAGCAAATTAAAAAAGAACACAATTACTGTAATACTAATTTATGTTTGGGTAATGAGTGTTTTTTTTTAAATGGTTGTACTGAAAGAATTTACAAGTAAAAACAACTTGGTAAAGGTGTACACGATCGGTGGAAAAACGGAAGAAGATTGATTGAGATTGAAGTTCTATTGTCAAATCTCCAGTACTGCCAGAAGTGTAAACTTGGCCCTATGCCAGTGACCTTGTATAGTGAATTACAAAAAGGACTTTGTGTCAAAATCCCGAGTGTGGTCACATCAACCGAGCAGCATATGGGAAAGTTTACTACATAAACAAAGGTGGAATGCCCTTCTTTGATGTCAACACTAAGCTTGGTACAGGTAAGACTTTAAAATTTGACATGCTTAATATTTTATTATTTTTCTACGCCCTATTTGTTACACACTCCCCACCCTAATTTAACACAGGATGAAGGGTTAATGGGGTGCCAAGGGGCGGTTAATATTTTCCACCCCTGAGATGGTGCAGTTGATAGCAGGGAAAAAAGCTATGTGTTTATTGCCCAGTCGTTTGTAACCACTACCCAAACCCAGAGGAATAACACAGTCCCGCCTTTTGATTTGGCATAAAAGTAAACCTCAATCCTTAAATAAAATTAATTTTGCCTGACATTTAATCTAGCATTTGTAACTTGTATTAATTTCCTGAATGTATGTGTACCAAACCAAATATTTATATTTATATGACCCCTGCTGCGCAGCTTTGAACCCATATATTTTATTTTAGGAAAGCATCCTATCTTCTGATCAATTTGGTATCCTTCAGGAGCTTCGGGGGCCTTCGGCCCCCTGAAACCCTGACAAGGGCTTTGCCCTGGAACTACCGGGGGCCCTGCGGCCCCCTGGCCCCCCTTATATTTTTTTAATGTGCCTGCATATCCTTGGAGGTATCGCTACGCCCCTGATGTTTAACTGCTTAAAACCATTGCAAAGTATACTGTTGTATATTGAAATTGCCTTTTTGATATGTTTGCGGTATTACATGTTTTCTTCAAAATGAATCATAAATTACATGTTTTATTGTAAAATCAACGACAGCGGTTTGAAATGTTATTTGTAGTAAACTTCATTTCTTTATCGTATTGTTTGAGGCTTCTGTCCTCGTATTAAATCTCATGATAAAGTTTATTAGCGGATGATGTTTCAATTTTTACATGAATATTAACAGATCTAAAAAACGATTTCTTAGGAACACAGATGGTTAGCGTGTGGCTATGATATTTATTAGTGAAAACATCATTTTGAATGGTAAATAATCATATAATAACGAAAAATAAACTTTTCTGAAAAAAAATTCACTATCAAATATATATATATATATATATATAACAAGGTATTCAACTCGAAATCACCCGAAAACAGGGTGCTTCGCTTTGAAGAGCCATTAGTTCATCAATTTCAAAGCGATTTTCACGATCTCGGTCTTATTCAACGCAAAAATAAATTTCATTTCTGGAAATGTACATGTCTTGCAATATTTTAACATATACTGGGTCAACTTTTAAGAAAAAAAATGATACACAACTCGCGTGACCCAGTTAACATCGATCAGACAGTATCTCAGACTGAAATCTTCACGGAGTAAAAGGCATTTTCCCTGCAATGTTTACAGACCCCGATACCATAATTCAATAAAACGTATAAAAACATTCTTACCGTGCTTGCCGTTGCATTATGCATCAAAACTAACTGTCCAGCGCCGTTTGAAACCGTTGTTTACATGCATTTCAACTAATTGACATTTTAAATACACGAGTGATTTCATTGGTCCAATGCGAAGGTGTGTCTTTACAAATGGAGATTTCATTTTCTAGTTATTGGACTTTAACCTTGCCTGGGCGTAGTACATTTTAAATGTATAGTAACCTTAAATATTGAAACAGACTATAGGATATTGACAGGCGCGTGGAGAAGTAATTGACGGGTGACGTAAGCATGGTCACGTGAGTTAATCAGGTCAGTGTAACAGACATGAGAGTTGTGTTGACATGTGCGATTCACGCTTGTTTAAAACAATTTTGGATTTTTTTTAAGCATGTGGAATAATCTTGTGATTTTTACCGGATATATCTGTGAACATTCTTCAATGATTAACCAGAGGCACCACATTTGGACCTGTACATGGGGTGAGTTTAATATTCTCATGTAATTGATAATTTGTAGCAGTCTAGCTAGGATACTGCCGAAAAGGTAGTTATGATGTCTGTACAACAAAATTAATTGAACATGGTACAAAATATTACAACCTCGATATTGCAACAAAACAAACGGCGGCTGAATGCACAATAGGTAAAGAAAATTAGTACATGTAGTTCTTAATATGTGTCTTACACTATAACAAGGATGCACAGTTAAACATACATGCTATCATTGCTATGCATGCTTATAAGTTTAGGAGCAAAACTTAAATCAACAGTAGTATCATAGAGGTATACTACAGCACTTGTAACTATAGGATTGTTGTAGTGCATAGTCCGAAATCCCTGCTTTCTACAGTGTGTTTAAAATGTATGGGTACTATACTGCAAGCTGAAAGCGATTCGACCAATGTGTCGAGTTAAACGACACGTCTACCAATTGCCCAACTGGCATCGCTGTTGTCACATGTGATCAAGCTTGCCGAGGATCAGATAGAATCAAAGTACTGACAGTACTGGTGTGACGATGCTTTTGAGAGGATGGATATAAAAGCATCAAGTTAAGTTTAACTACATCACCACAATCACCACAATTGTGTATGTTGGTACGAAAAAAAAATTTGGTACAAAAATTTTGCGAAAAAAAAATTGGGTATGAAAACAAATTTGGGTACGAAAAAATATTTGGGAACCAAAAAATTGGGACCGAAATTTTTTTGGGTACGAACAAAAAATTGGGGATAAAGAAAAATTGGGTACAAAAAAAAAATTGGGTACGAAAAAAAATTGGGTACTAAAAATTTTAGGTACGGAAAAAAAATTGGGGGAACGGGAAAGTAGTACCTTTGGGGAACTTTACCCACACTCGCACATTTTCGGCCCTTTCCGTCAAACATCAGATAAGTTCCTCGAAGGCAATAGTATGAATACACATTTCGGAATCGGTAATGCGGTCCTACCTACGCGCGTCAAAATGTAAGCGAAATATCTAACTAAGTCTGTCAGGAATGATTGAATTAACGAAGATAATCGTGTATTGATGTAAGTTTTTTGAAGAAATGTGCAGAAAATATATTAAACAAGAGCTGTGTTTGTGAAACACAATGACCCCTGCTGCGCAGCTTTGAACCCATATATTTTACCTTTGACCTTGAAGGATGACCTTGACCTTTCACCACTCAAAATGTGCAGCTCCATGACATGCACATGCATGCCGAATATGGAGTTGCTATCTTCAATATTGCAAAATTTGACCTTTGACCTTGAAGGATGACCTTGACCTTTCACCAATCAATATGTGCAGCTCTATGAGATACGCATGCACGCCAATATTGAAAAAGTTATGGCCAATGTTAAAGTTTTTGGACAGACAGACAGACGCTTTATATTTGACATTTGACCTTGAAGGATGACCTTCACCTTTCACAACTGAAAATGTGCAGCTCCATGAGATGCACATGTATGCCAAATATCAAGTTGCTATGTTCAATATTAAAAAAGTTATGGCCATTAAAGTTTTCGGACGGACGGACAGACTGACACACTGACTTACTGACTGACAGTTCAACTCATATAGGCCACCCTACCGGGAGCATTAAAAGCAATGGCGATATTTTTCTCAGCCACATAATTGATAATAGTTTGATATAACAAAATGAAAGTGAAAGTAGAACTGTCAAAAATGACAACCTGTCAACGTGTTGTTTTTGCTGGCACGAGAGGGCGATTACACTCAATGTGTTCACATTTTGACCATAGGCTTTGTCAATGACCTTTATAGTATGGGTAGCTTTGATATTATTTATTGCTATCATGTAACTGCATGATTGTGTATATGTTTACAATACACTAAGCATAAATAATGATATAACAAGGGCTGTTTGTAAAACATGCATGCCCCCCATATGGGCTGTCCATTGTAGTGGCAGCCATTGTGTAAATACGATTTTTGTCACTGCTACCTTGACCTTTGACCTAGTGACCTGAAAATCAATAGGGGTCATCTGCGGGTCACGATCAATGTACCTATGAAGTTTCATGTTCCTAGGCAAAAGCGTTCTTGAGTAATCATCCGAAAATCATTTTACTATTTCGGGTCACCTTGACCTTGTGACCTCAAAATAAATAGGGGTCATCGGCAAGTCATGATCAATCTACCTATGAAGTTTCATGATCCTAGGCGTATGCGTTCTTGAGTCATCATCCGAAAACCATTTTACTATTTCGGGTCACCGTGACCTTGACCTAGTGACCTCAAAATCAATAGGGGTCATTTGCGAGTCATGATCAATCTACCCATGAAGTTTGATGATCCTAGGCGTATGCGTTATTGAGTTATCATCCGGAAACCATTTTACTATTTCGGGTCACCATGACCTTTGACCTAGTGACCTCAAAATCAATAGGGGTCATCTGCGAGTCATGATCAATGTAGGCCTACCTATGAAGTTTCATGATCCTAGCCCCAAGCGTTCTTGAGTTATCATCCGAAAACCACCTGGTGGACGGACCGACCGACCTACCGACCGACCGACATGAGCAAAGCAATATACCCCCTCTTCTTCGAAGGGGGGCATAAATATACTGATTGAGCTTAATAATCTGAGAACTATAGCCAGGTCAATTAAGGACTTAAAATACAATTTTGTGTCCTGATTTCATGAAGAAATTACCATGCATGTCCTAGATTTCAAATTCAAGGCCCTGGTGTGACACATTGGTAGCATTAAGTTAAACTGTTACCAGGCTTATAAAATTAGTTTTTATTGAACTATCTAAGGAAATCTAAATCAGGCACTGATTTTTCTTGTTTTAATACAGTCATAGAACAGTTGTGGCCTCTGGGTAATGACCAATTTTTGCTTACTTGTCACACCCTTAAAACTTTTCACACGTCTATAATAGCAAATCTGGATTTAGGCGATCTTCAATGGTACATTTAAACTTTAGCCCTGTTACAAGAGTGCTGGTAAAGTCCAGTCACATATTTAAATCTAGGCCATGTCAAAATCAAAGTGTCAAAGACAAATGAAAGATGCGTTCATTAATTATTGTCCAGTTGTTTACTACTGCTGTAAGTTTTTATATAATATGACTGATGTACATCATGTGAGAGAAAATTCACATTATCATTGTATATCAGGTTTAGCAACCTTTTAGATAACAAAGTATGCTAGTTTTCAATGTCGCATCTGGGGATCGAACCCGTAGGGCTTTTAGGAAGATTCTGAAATGTTCGATCCCTCGAGAGCAACCAAACCAAAAATTAAGTCAAATATTGCCGATTCGGTTTTTTGAGTCGGTCCATGACGGATAATGGAGCTTGATTGGTCATTGTCGGCTCTGGTACTACTTACATGTACCCCGGGTACTATTAAGTATATTAACATGTACCCTGGGTACTCTAAGTATACTTACATGTACCCCAGGTACGGTAAATAAACGTAATTGTACATGGTCCATATTAGACTGTACCCGAGTTGTATTCGCGCCCAAAATCCGATGTCGTAAAACGCGTAACCGATTATCTTAAACACACTTCTCTTCAAAAAACACTGCATCAACATCCTTTTTGAGTATGTGTTCCGATAATATAGAGGCCATCTTCAGAAAATTGACATAAATGTGTATATATAATTATTACAAAAAAATAGTCGACAACGACTGATTTAGGGTTAAATTTCCCGGGTACATTTTAGTTTATTTACCGTAGCCGGGATACATGTAAGTATACTTAAGAGTACCCGGGGTACATGTACGTAGTACCCGAGCCGACAATGAACAATCGAGCGATACTGGAAGATGCAACATCCCTCACGCCCCCTTGCATCGCCTTTAGCAGTATTCAATTCTCAACAGGAAAGTGCTGGAGTCATTGATCCCGAGGGACAAGAAAAACAATTGATTAATGTTCGAAATAAATAATTTGATTAATGACAATTCTGTTATTTGAGCCAGGTCACAGGAAAAGCGCAGTCAAATCAGTATCCAATTAAATTATTTGTTATTGTCAGAAAAACGCTTTTAAGCAAACAGCTTTCAAGAGACTGCTGGCTGATCTAGATCCAAACTGGCCACAATCGCCTTAACCCTTTGCATGCTGGGAAATTTGTCGTCTGCTAAAATGTCGTCTGCTAAATTTGTAAAATAAGCATTTTCTTCATTTTTTTCAAAGAATACTATCAGAATAGCAAACAGTTTGGATCCAGATGAGACGCCACGTTCTGTGGCGTCTCATCTGGAACCAAACTGTTTGCAAAGGCCTTTAACATTCGGTCACGCACTGAAAGGGTTAATGTCTCTTTTACTGTGACACAGTTCATTTAACTTTAAAATGATAAAAAGTACTAACACTAAGAAAGATTACTAACCAGTAAAAGTTTGAAATCAATGTTGAATCTCAGGACAGCTTGGTGATCTGCAAATCCCCGATGAAATGTTGATATCGGGTATCATAGTCATTCAATAAGTCGCAAAATGCTCGAATACAATTTATAAAGCACAATGTGACTTATATTGACAACTAAAAATACCAGTAATCAGTATGCCAGTTTTGCCGTGTCAAGCTGTTACGATCCAGAGACCAGAAAGTCCTTCATTCACATCGAGTATATATCCTTCGAATTCCAACTAGTGTTGTCATAAGCGGAGATTTAGTGAATAAATAATTCATATATCCTAAATGACAGCTTCTAAATAGCGAAACAAGCCAATGTATGCAGCAGACAATACCAAACTTCGTCGGACCGACGGACAAATCTGACAGATTATGACAAGGTCCGATCGATTTTGCAATTCCGTCGGACAAAAGTGTCCGACTCCAAAAAATATCATAAACATCCTATGAATCATCGTCTTATGCTCCGTGGGATTCCAATATTTGTTATCAAAACATGTAGAACTAAATACGTAAATACCAGTGTCGGTTTTATGTTTCCGATCTATTCGTGTCCTCCAATAAGAATAGCTCGCACATGTTAGGTTTTACGCGTTATTTTCCGAAATCACTCGGATCACGCGAGGCCATTTACGTAAAATATTCTGAACGAAGAGACGGAATTTGCCGAGTGTGTTTCGAATTATCGGAATTACGAACTGTTAAAACTCGGTATATTCCGTGACAGTTTCTGGAAATTTCCAAACGGATATCTATTGAGTAGTAGTTCCACGCTTATAAGCGCATATTTATTCGCAAAATGTGAGATTCGGGAACATGCAGCAAGGTGCTCGCATACGTTAGAGGTCAATGGTCTTCGATGTCAACAGCATTGCGAAGCCAAAATAACGTGGAAGGATAATCCGGTGATTTCGTTTGCAAAATATTGTTTTATTCTTTCCAAAAGATTATTTCACTACTAATTGTATTGTCATTATAGATATTTAGCAATGTTAGAATCAGATTTGCCCGATATGCTGAGGTTTCTTACCAAAGCCGATGGCCAAGGTCAAGGGGCTTAACGTAAATCTGAGGCCGATTACACCAAGCACACCAATCCCAAATGGAAAAAGTATGAGGAAAAACAACCAGTTCGCACATTCCAGGATGCATGGAAAACTGGAAGGCCCTGGCTTGTTTATATTGAGCCAGACTCTGACAATTCCCATGGGCAAATGAAGTGCACGTCATGTATTGCATTTTATGGCACAAATGGGGGGTTGAGGCCAGGTTTGAACAATGTAAACAAATGCCAACACTTTTGTAACTGGCAGTTCAAATTTCAAGGCGAGTACAGTTACTGACCATGAAAAATCTGTGGCCCATCTTAGAGCTCACGATGCTTTGAAAGCAAAACAAAGCAACCCCATCTGAAGTTGTTGCTTCAAAATCTGGGCGTGCTCTGCTTTCACTGAATGATGCTGAGCGCAAACGGCTAAGGTATTTGTTCAAAAATGCACATGCCGTAGCAAAGCAAGGTCGCCCAATTCATGACTACCAATGGCTATGTCGCCTTGATCAGACCAAAGATGTTGACTTGGGTACGACATACCTAAATGAAAAGGCTGCTGTTCGTTTTTTGTTTCATTGCAGGCGCAGAGAGGACAAAGACAGCGCAGATGCTAAAAAATGAAACATCCTTCTCATTAATTATGGACGGCTCGACAGACATAAGTGGCTCGGAGCAAGAGTCGCTGTATGTCAGACTCCCAACTGATGGGCAGATTGAGGAGCGTTTCTTGACAATAGGGTCACCAGTCAGCACCTGCTCCACAGACCTCTTCAACTTTGTAAACGAAACATTTGACAAGTTGGAGATCCCAAAAGGTGTCTTTTCTTTATTATGTTAATTGTAAATTCTTATTTTATTCACAAATTTCATTTCCTGCTATAATGAGAGGAGCATTGGTGAAACCTGAACCAAGTTCAATCCTATCTTATTTCCAAAATGTTGCAGGAAGCCTGTTGTGCTACATGCTGATATATTAAGCGGACCTATCAATTATATATAAATCATACAGTTAGTAGAAATATCCGTACTCCATAATTTGATAAATACACTACAGTCTTTCTTGCAGAAAAAAACTTGTTGGTCTGGGATCCGATTGGGCGTCCAACATGATAGGTGTACGCTTTGGGTTGGCAACCCTACTCCGAAAAGAACTGGGAGAAGATTTAATTAATATTCACTGCCTGTGTCACCGCCTCGAACTGTCCTTTCGTGATGTAGTTAAGACAAACAAAACATATGATAGAATTATAACCTTACGTATTGGCCTGCACTACTTTTATAAAAAAAAAAGCACAAAAACAAAACTGGCTTGTTAAGAACATTCACAGCCCTGAGTGTTAAAGGTGTTTTGCCTCCAAAGGTAACAGGGACACGCTGGCTGCCACATCTGAACAATGGGCTTAAATGTTTGGAGAGGACATTTGCAGCTTTTGAGGCCCATCTGTCTACACTCAGCCACAGTAATGCAAAAGCTGAAGACCTTGTGAAAATTCTCACAGACATCAATGTTGTCAGCTATGCTCTGTATCTGAAGGTAAAAAAAATTGTTATGGCCCCTTTAATTGAATTTAACCATGGGTTATGGCTTTCAATACTTAACACATTGCAACGTTTTTATTGAAACCTACTATTTTAATAACAAATACCCTGGTACTAGAAATGATATAGTAAAAACTCATCTTGATTGATCAGTAAAATTCATTATTAAACTTAACGTTGCAGGAACTGATTGAGCCACTTATGCAGCTGTCAAAAAAGTTGAAAAAGAAAGACATCACACTAGCTGAAGTCTTGACTGGATAGAAACAACAGCTGAAATGGTTGAAGGTCTGAAAACAAGGTAAATATCTCCATGTCTCACCTCTCCCCCCCCCCAAAAAAAAATGTCAAAGCTATGCATGATTATAAATTCAAGATTATAAATTCAAAATGTATACTTCTTTTTATATGTCATCATAAAGAAATGATTTTTATTAGGAAATATACAGTTTGTGTTATTCTTAAAATTGATGTGTGAATGGCAGGAACATGGAAACACTTGAAGGGGTCATTGAGTCAGGGGAGTTTAAATGTGTAAAACTGAGGGGGCAGAAACCTAAACTGGCATACAGAGATCAGCAGATTGATGGCATTGTCTCAGCAGTTCACAAACGCTTCCAACTTGACGATTCTGCTGTATCTGTTGTTCAAGCCAGCAAAGTCCTCTGCTTCAACAAATGGCCTTTGAAAGATATTGACAAATTACAAGGTTTTAACATGTTACTGCCCGGCTATTTTCTGAAATTGGTACTTCATTTAGTTTTTAATATGCATCACACAAATTCAGTTTGTAGCTCTTACTTAATTTCGAGTATTACCTGGTACTGATGCTATTGAGCATATTGGCAAAAAAAATTGTCAAGTGATTTATCATCTTTTAATTTAAGGTACCTCAGATGAGCAGGAAACGGCCGAACCTGATGATGTTGACTCAGACGACGAAACTCAACAAATCAATGAGCTATTTTGTCAACATGACAACAGTGATTATTGTACAGATTATCAGGAGGAAGGAGACAATGAGAAAATGATTATCAATTATTTGAATTCTGATAATTAAGAAATAATTCGTGTACGTTATAGTTTGTTGTCGAATAACCCACGGCCGGAAGTTTCGATGTGTATGTATTTAATAATGAGTGCGAAGCACGAGTATTTTGAAACCACGCATCTAAACTTCCGGCAGTGGGTTATTATATATAGTTAATTATAGTTATAGATAGAATAGTTCATTGATTTGTTGAGTTTCTTCGTCACGAATTATTTCGATTCTAACACATATTTTTTCTAAAGATTTATACAATGTCTCTTATTTTTCTTGTGTACTTTTTTATGTGAAGTTCTCATAAATACGCCCATAGTTTGTTGTCACATAACCCAGGGCTAGAAGTTCTTCTTTTTTTATATGAAATTTGGCTTATGCTGTGGTAGAATATTTAGTAATACATGGTAATATACTTGTTATATGATATAAATAAATACTATGTGTAACCGTCATTTCATTTTGTGTTTTCTCCCTTTTTGTTTGGTCTGACAAACACTCATCCGGTCTGACAGAATTTGTCAATCTGTCAGACCGAATGTCTGACAACAATATTGAAGTTTGGTATTGTCTGATGCAGTAAGAAAGTTTTTAATCGAAACTCTCATTAAGGCGGCCATTGTTGAATGTTGAAACACGAACGACAACTCTGCTAGGAGAATGTTATTAATGCTAGGATCATACGCAGTGGCGTATGCCCAAGGGAAGTAACTGAAAAATCGAGTTATCTCAATCGGACTGGCTCGGTCTTTTACATAGATGGCCATTGTGAATTTTTTTTAGGTGATTATCAAACCTTGGACGCTGCTGTTCCAGCATCGTCAAAAATCATCAAAATAACTGTGGTCATACCGGAATCCCGATTGTCGTTGGTAATTGTATTTCTATTTTAATCCGCATTGTTCTTTGGAACGTTTTTTGAAAATTTACCTTTTAGGTTTCGTTTTGTATTCCGAATTTTATTAATTATTTTAATTATTATTATAAATTATATTAATTTATGAAAAAACGTTTTAATTTATCAATATCATGGTATTTACAAAAAGATACAGACAATTATGTCGGAAACGTGTATGATTCATGGTCACTATTTTGAGTAACTTTTTTAAACATGACATCATAATTATTTTTAGCCAGTACTACAATCGGCAATAATAGTGTGAAGAAGTAGCACACACGCCGGGATAGGTCTCTGTCATCAAAGACCGCTACAGCATTCGGATCCCATGGGTTTTCTGGCTCCGACTTGCAAACATATAGCGCCCCGACCTCTAGTTCTCTTTTTCCCCCGTGGTGCATGCCAACAACGTACACGTTACGGATAATAACATTCTTCATCCTAGTAATTAACAACAAGTAAAGGGTGTAAACTAAATATAGCTTGGAAAAATTGACCTCTGGAATTGTTTTGTTTGCACAAGAGTTAACATCGCGTAAAGACGTGTTCAGTTACATTGCAATGCCCGGTAATTATATTAACTACTAGGCCACCGAGCGCCCCTTCCCCCCGCCACATAAATAATGTCAAGGCTGACTGGTTGTAGAAATCTATAGGATTGATCGGTGAAACAATTCAATAAAAGTAGGCATCATGTCAATTATTCTTAACTATATTATTCAATAATAAAGTACTAAAACCGAGAAAAGCAACCTCAGAACCAAAATCATAATCGTTAACAAAATCAACATTTACAACAAAATATATTATAAATGCAGACTGATTTTAAAATAGTAGGTATTTATAAGGCAGAAGACTGGTGCGTGCTTTAACTCTGGTGAAAAAGGCTAGTTGTTTGTGGTGCTTTGTCCATGCATTTGTTTTGTAGAAAAGCATTTGGTAAGAACTATTTTTCTGAATATCGTAGAAACAATTCATGTAGATCTAAATTTAAATATATATTACTGTGCAAGTCCGACTCTCGATCACTCCTATTTGTACACCAAACACTAAAATACACTCCGGTTGAAACAATGACGTCGGTTAAAGCGGGTTTTCCCAATAACGTCATCAATGTCATTAAGGAAGGCATATTTCGGTGGACAACAAAGTACGTGCAGGAAGTCCGCCGTTTGTACGACTGCGAGTGCAGACAGCATCGAAAAGCCACGCGTACTGCTTCATTTGTAAGAAGCCTGGGCAAAACTTATCGTTGTGCCACAACAGCTAAGAACAGAAGTGTTTGTGGAGAGCAGTTTTTAATAACTACTCATAGTAGATGAGGTCCATGCCATTAAGACTTTTCATTGTCTCAATTCCACCCAGATACATCTGTTAACTTTAAATCAATGAACGACGCCTTTTTAAACAAAACAATTACAGAGCTTTTAGATACGGTACGTCAGTTTGCCGTTAAATCAACAGTTAAACGAATGTCCTTTGAAAATCTTGAATATTAATCTGTTATTGATCTTCAAAACATGACTAGCCTTAACAAGGACTAATTTTTGGACTTCCACAGCATGTTGAAAGAGCATATTAGAGAAACTCCAGTTAGATCGAAATCGACAACGACCTGTATTTATTTTGTTAAAAATGAAAACCGGAATCTCTAATAGTTTACTCGCGACTCTCTTTGGCATTTCAAAATCAAGTGTACGAAGGGCAATTGCAGCTGTATGGACGCTGTTGATGCAAAACTTTCTTCAACACTATTTAGGTTTTCAACACATCAGTCGTGAAAATGTCATTGACACTCATACAAGGACTTTAGCTCAATCTCTTCTGGCCCAAAATGATGATCAAGTAATATTAGTTATTGACGGTACGTACATTTATATATAGAAAAGTTCCAATTTTTAATTTCAACGGTGTTCATACAGTGTGCACAAAGGCCGTCCTTTAGTTAAACAAATTGTTATAGTAACAACTACTGCATATTTTGTAAGCATTTAAGGGCCATATTTTTCGGACACAAAAATAACGACACATCAAGTTTAAACAATATTCTTTGCAACAACATAGAAGAAATCAAACAATGGATAAAGCCGGACGATGTCTTTGTGGTTGATCGTGGGTTTCGCGACTCAATAACGCTGATTCATAACATGGAAATTTATGCGGAAATGCCAGCTTTTATCAATAAGGGAGATAAACAAATGCCAACGGAGGACGCCAACACTAGTCGCTTGGTTACAAAGGTAATCTATTCGAGAATGTTTTCGATGTAAACTCCGAATTTCTTAACACGGTCTGAGCATAAATTGTATGCTAATCTTCATATTATGCTTGTTCTCCTCTTTGAACTGTAACATATACAGCTAAGTTTTTATATATATATATATTTTACTGAAAATATTACTATGGAATTATCTTCGGCTAGCATTTCAAGACTCACACATTTATGTATGCAGTCTGAAAAAACAATGCCGCCTATATAAGGAACTGAATGACAACACATTCATGCAACTTTAATACTAGGTGGTTCATGGACAAATGGTATTTAAAGTCTCTATAACCCTCAACATCAACACAATTGGTAAAGTATTTCGTAAAATAAAGTTAACACATCAACAATCAATGTTCCTTATAGCAATAGCCACACTTTCAACGCTAGATGTGGTATGATAACATAGATTTTTGTAGATACAAAATACTCGGTTTTTATTTATTTAAGACACTATTCCATTTTCCGCAAATATATCTATTCATACGACACACGAACACCATGATAGTGTACATGTGTCGTATGAATAGATATCGTTGCGGGAAATCAAAATGGAATAATATGCAAAACAAAAACAAAAACGAGCATTTTGTATAGGTCTACAAACATCTATTTTACAGGACCACATCTGGCGTTGAAATTTCGGCAATTGCCATAGGGAACACTGATTTTTAATTGGTTAAGTTTATTTTACGAAATATTGTACGAAATTTTCGTTGATTTTGAGCAGTAATGTTACTTAACATTTTGCAAACACATTCCTTAATTTCTGAATGTATTCACGTTTGATAACATATGATTTCTGTGAACGTTTTGCAGAGTGTTTTTTTATGTAGCCATTATGACGTCATTTGATCTCAAACCGAGCGCGGATTGTATTACGTCATGAATTAATTGTATTCCTTCTGACACATGTAGGTTATTTGAAGCGGATTTTTTTCTGTTAAATAACAATTCTCGTTTTTGTTAAATTATTTATATGCCCCCGTATCGAATGATCGGGAATATATATTTTTTTTGGCCTGTCTGTCTGTCTGTCATTCTGTGGAAAACTTTAACCTTGGTTAAAGTTTTGCAATATTGAATAATTTTTGCAATATTAAAGATAGCAACTTGATATTTGGCATGCATGTGTATCTTATGGAGCTGCACATTTTGAGTGGCAAAAGGTCAAGGTCAGAGGTCAAATATATGGCTTCAAAGCGGCGTCAAACTGTAACCTTGGTCATAACTTGCAATATTGAAGATAGCAACTTGATATTTGGCATGCATGTGTATCTCAGAGCTGCGCATTTTGAGTGGTGAAAGGACAATTGTCATCCTTCAAGGTCAACTATATGGCTTTAAATTGGCGCAATAGGGGGCATTGTGTTTCTGACAAAAATATGTCTTGTTATTTTAACAAATACCGTTTTTTAGGTCTGTTTTTCTTGATATTGTAATGACCCACCCCCACACCCATTATATGCTTAAATGCTTTATTGTTTACTGTTATACTTACGTGGAATGCAGTTTCCAAAGTTATACTACTAATGATTATGATGATGATGATGATAATTGCACTTACCTTGTTATTCGTGTAAGGCTTGCAATGTCCATTGTTTACATCCTTTTAACACAATAATCCATTTCATTTCCATGACTTATTCCGTAATACCACGAATTATTAACTGCACTAACAGAACTATTAGTATTATGTGTATTGTTTCCATTTCGATCCTGTTGTTTATTGACAAGCCATATTTATGCATTATTATGTAAATGTTATGCATAAATCTGACCTGTCATGGCCGCTATGACACAGAATTTGCCAGCATCATTGTGGATTCTGACAGCTCAGGCTGACGGATTCTGATTGGATGATTCCCGAGCTGTCAGAATCCTATTGGTTTATTGTTATTATGCTGGCAGGCTGTCATATGGTCATTGGTCAGTTAAGGTCACGTGGGCACTTTCCAGAAAGTATATAAGGGCGCTAGAATTTGAATTTGACAGCACAACTTCCATCTTGGTAGCTCCACTTGTCTGGGCAGTAAAGTGAGTAAAAACATCTTGGGTAACTAAAAATAACTTATTAACGTATTTCCGAGAAAGTGTCCACCAAACTTGTCTAATTTTGCAATAACATATTAAACCTACTAAATAAATATAGTATTTAAACTGCTACACGTCTTGTTATAAGAACATAATACCCTAAAAGCTAAAAAAAACCATCCTGACGGACGCCACAATTGGTGTCAGAAGTGGGATCGTCAAGTGCCGAAGACGATTTACAACCCGCCTGATGTTATAGTAAATTCCAATGTGATGACGTCATTTTGAATGAATATATGACGTAATATGTTACTCATCGAGTGCTGAAGTGATTTAAAGAGGCATATCCATCGATATTTTAAAATATTTCACCCGTGATTCACGAATCGCAATATAATATAAAAGATAATATTTGTGTGTGTTCTTTTTGCAATAACTTACATATTGTGTGTATTTAAAAGGCCTGTGTACAGGGAACATTTAATAAATATTATGTATAATAGATCTATAAATCTATAAATATTTCACTATTCCTATAAAATAAGTGACAATTTAAATATGGCTAACGACAGTTCAGATTCGGAGGTCGTGTTAAATTTTAGAAATTTAGAGAATAGCGAAATTGAAACAAGGAGCGAAGCTTCAGTCACTTATTCAATGTCAATTGGTCGCCATCGTCGACGTCAGCGAGCAACACCTGTTCCGACGTCGGAAAGTGATTCCGAGGCAGGGTCCAGTCCCGTGCCCCGACATGGCCGAGCGCAAAATCTTAATTTCAACAACGTAGGTGTTGACCGCGGCTACAACTGGAGGGCATCCGAACATGTCCCCCATCTCAAGCCAGAGCCATACAGCGGCGAAGAGCCTTGGGAGAGTTAAATTTCCCATTTTGAGGATTGCGCCGAGCTTGGTGTTTGGAGCCAGAGGAGCCGTGTTTTATTCCTAGCATCCAGTCTTCGAGGAAAGGCGAGGCAGTTTTATATGAGCCTGGACGAGTACGATTATTGTACGTTGGTAAAACGTATGAAACAACGATTCGGCAGCAGTGTACATGAATCGAAGTACCTTGGGATGTTGGAGAATAGACAGCGCCGGCCCGGAGAAAGCATCATCTCTCTTTGTGACGACATAAGACAACTCACAAAGAAAGCGTACAGTCAATTGAACACACAATCACAGGACATTGTTGCTTTAAATCAACTGTATAAAATAATTTCACCCGAAATGAAGTGTCGATGTATCGACAACAACTGTTCCAGTATTCACGAGGCCGCTGCAGTGATCGATAAGTATGAGTCGATCCTCGGGTATGATCAACAAAGATCCAGCCGTGTTCGAGCCGTAGACACCAACGGCATAGACCGGAAGTTGTCAGGTCTCATTAAGGGTCTCGACTCCCGCCTGGAGCGTCTTGAAAGCGTGTCTCTGGCAAGATCAACGCAACAGTCACCCAAAACAAAGAGCGAGTCGCGCAAGTGCTTCAAGTGCCGCTCGGAAGCGCATCTCTTCCGGGACTGTCCTCAGCGTGAACGTAAATCGTTTGGCGAAGTTTCTCGAAACGTTCCTGCACATTTGTCTCAGGGAAACGGCTCACGGTCGACCCAGTAGGTCATGTGTCGACTGAATCCAATCAAAATCGGCCTGCTGGAAATGTAATTCGCACCGGTAGTTTTTCTGATAAAGTTTGGGACAATGGTTTTTACGTGTCAGGCAAACTTGATGTTCAAGAAGTAGAATTTTTAATTGATTCCGGTGCAACATGCTCCATTTTATCAAGTACCGTTTATCAAAATATGCCTAAGCTTTCAAAATACTTATTAACTCCATTTGCAACCCCTGTATTCGATGCCGGTTCAAATCAAATTAACTGTCATGGCCAAACTGCTTTAGAAGTTACATTAAATGGTTGTAATTTCAACATCGAGGTCTTAGTTTGTGACATTTCGCAAGATGGCATGATAATAGGCCAGGATTTTCTCTTGAAATATGTTGAAATTCTTGATTACAAAAGCGGTAAACTTGTTACCCATTGTAATGAGATCCCGTGCTTTGTGGGCTCTGAAAAATCTTTTTCATGTCGCGTTATTGTGCGCAGGACAATTGTAATTCCTGCCAAATTCCGCAGCTTTTGTATCCGTCGGCATTTCTAATAAACATAAACTGACAAAGTACTCGCTGGCGGAACCTATCGGCTCTGCAAATCCTCACTGTCTTATGTTGCCTGGTGTGTTAACTACAAACGATAGTGACCTTAAAATTAATTATGTAAACTGTTCCGACAGCTCTGTAACTTTACACGAAAACCAATCAGTTGGCACTTGTGAACCATACATTGATCAAGAAATTTTTTAATAAAGTTCAAGTACGATCAGTGACACCAACTAGTGAAAAAAAAATTGTAAACCCCAGTAGAACTGATTTGCCTGAGCATTTAAAAGATCTTTATGATAGAAGCTCGAAATTTCTAGCTAAAGAAGAGTGTCATCAGTTAGCATTATTATTATTAAAATACAGTTCTGTTTTCGCAAAACATTCTAGTGACTTGGGAAAATGTAACCGGGTACAACATCGTATTAATACTGGTCAAGCGCTACCAATTAAACAACCGTTGCGTCGATTACCATTGGCAAAACAGGAAGCTGAGCGAAATGAAGTCAAGAAAATGCTCGAACAGGATGTCATTGAAGCCTCCAAAAGTCCTTGGGCCTCTCCTGTTGTCATTGTAACAAAGAAGGACTCTACCGTTAGGTTTTGCTGTGACTACAGGCAACTTAATGATGTTACCGTTAAGGACGCGTACCCTCTTCCTAGAACAGATGCCTGTTTGGATTCATTAGCCGGTGCGACCTGGTTCAGCCAAATGGACTTGTGTTCCGGTTTCTGGCAGATTGAAATGGCACCAGAGGACCGTGAAAAGACGGCCTTTGCCACATCACTGGGATTGTACCAGTGGGTATGTATGCCGTTCGGCCTCGCGAATTCTCCATCAACCTTTCAACGTTGCATGGAGGATGTTCTACGCGGTTTGCAGTGGGTAGAACTAGTCCTCTACATGGATGATATAACCTCGCCAGCAAACACCATCTCTGAAGGCCTGGAGCGTTTGTCCCGTATTTTTGACAGACTCGTTGATGCCAATCTAAAGTTAAAGCCTTCCAAATGTGCTTTCTTTCAAAAGAAAATAACTTTCTTAGGCCACATAGTGTCTGAGGAAGGAGTTTCCACTGACCCGGAAAAGATAAAAGCTGTCCATAGTTGGCCAGTGCCAACGTCAGTCAAAGAAATGCGAAGTTTTCTTGGTCTTGCCTCATATTATCGACGTTTTGTGGAAGGTTTTGCTAAAATAGCTCGACCTCTCCACAAGTTATGTGAAAAAGGTATTAAATTTTGTTGGAATGAGGACGCAAATAGTGCATTTGAAACATTAAAACAGGCGCTAACGTCAGCACCCATATTAGCTTATCCAATAACGGGATTATCATACATAATAGATTGTGATGCTAGTGACTTAGCAGTTGGGGGTGTATTATCCCAGGTGCAAAACGGTCATGAACTTGTAATTGCTTACATGAGCAAAGGTCTTAGTAAATGCGAAAAAAATTATTGTGCAACAAGAAAAGAACTTTTGGCCGCCGTAATGGCTTCAAGAACTTTTCACCCCTACATATATGGTCAGAAAACATTGCTTAGAACTGATAACGCAGCTGTAAGTTGGATCAAAAAGCTGAAAACCCCGTCAGGTCGAATGGCAAGATGGTTACAGGAACTAGAAACATATGACCTTGATGTTGTTCATCGGCCTGGGCTCAAACATACAAATGCTGACGCTTTAAGTAGACGACCATGTAAAGTTTGTGAAAGACAAGAGAATTTAAATAATGAAGATACTGACAGTGATTGTGATAATAATTTAATCATAAACCAAAATAACAGTGTAACTATACGAGCAATACAACAAGACGCACAAATAGTTATAAATGGCTGGACCCCTGATGACCTTTTAGTTGCCCAATTAAATGACCCAAATATTAGTCCTATTCTTAATGCTAAGACAAACCAATTAGATAGGCCTTCATGGGATCAAATATCAGATGGTACTTCTTTTCTTAAAACACTTTGGCGCATGTGGGATAGACTTAAAGTAATTAACCAAATATTGTATTGTATTTTCATAGACACGGAAACTGGCTTCGAACAAAATTTACTTATTGTACCGTTAACGAAACGAGATGAAATTATTAAATATTCGCATGACATTCCGTCTGCTGGACACTTGGGTTTAGAAAAGTCCTTACATAGGCTTAAACAATCGTTCTATTGGCCAGGTATGAAAGAGGATGTTTATAAGTATATCACTAAATGCGATAAATGTGCATGTCGTAAGTCTAATACAGCTCCTAAAGCCCCAATGAGAAATTATATCAATGGTGAACCAATGGAGAGAATTTCCATTGACGTGTTAGGTCCTTTAAGTACAACACTGAAAGGCAACAAATATATTTTAGTAGTAGTGGACAATTTTACAAAATGGACTGAGGCTTATCCCCTGCCTAACCAAGAAGCAAAAACTATTGCTGATGTTTTAGTAAATAATTTCATTTGTCGGTTTGGTTGTCCTCAACAAATTTTAAGTGATAAAGGGACAAATTTCACTTCACAGCTTTTTCAAGATATTTGTGATTTTCTTCACATCGACAAAGTAACAACAAGTTCGCTTCGACCCCAAAGTAATGGTTGTCCAGAACGATTCAACAGAACTCTTCAATCCATGTTGGCCATTTATTGTGAAGATGACCAACAGAGATGGGATGAGTACCTTCCACAGCTAACCATGGCTTATCGTGCTTCCGTGCACAGCAGTACTGGTGTAACTCCCAACAAAATGGTGTTTGGGCGTGATGTAACCCTACCAGTAGAGGCATTTATCGGGTCACCAAATTCTTCAATTGAGGCACGTGATCCAGAGTCATATTGTAGCCAGTTACAGACGGTGCTGGTGAGCTGTCATACAATTGCGAGGATGTCTCTTCGTAAGAACACAGCATATCAGAAGCGTCATTATGACATCAAGGCGAAAAAGAGGTCTTTTTCGGTCGGCCAAGCTGTTTGGTTGTATAACCCGATTCGACGTATTGGAGTCTGTTCGAAATTGACCTGCAAATGGAAAGGTCCATATGTAATAACAAGGAAATTAGACGACATAACCTATTTAGTAAAGAATGGACTAAAGTTAAAGCCAAAAGTGTATCACATAGACAGATTAATTCCCTACAAAGGAAACCATATTCCATCTTGGTTTGCTCAATTCTGCAATTAGTCAAGTGCAGATTTCGAATAAATAAATGAATTAAGTAAATATGACTTAATTTTTATATCACTATATTGTGTGTCGGTTTGATCCAAATATATAGTTTATGAGCTGCTGCAAAAGCTGGGGAGAATCAGCTAAGTTGCTCATGAAGTTGTGGTGACCGTGTTAAAGGCACCATAGTATGTGATATGGGCTATATATCACATGTTTTGATAATTGAATTGGCCTGCGCAACCATATTCGTTATCGGTTATTCTTTCATATTTAAATAAATATGATGTTTTATATATTTGGAGCAGACGTTTTAAAATAGTGCTATTAAAAGTAATTAGTCGTTTTTAGAGTAATGTGTGATACCTTTGAGTACTTGTGTTGCCTTTTTATTAGGGCGGTGGACACTTTTCGTTGATACCTGAAACAAATAAACTTGCTTTTTGCATATAACATTTTGATTTGGTGAACTATATCTATGTGTACAATAACATGCAATTTGAACAGAACATTATTGGCTTGCTGTTTAAACATTCAGACATTTGTAAAATTCTTAAAGTGTAAAACACATATATTTGAGTTAATGGAGTGTTATGTATAAATGACTCATATAACTTTTTTTATGAAGATGAAAATAAGTAAGCGAGAACATATAAAGTAGCAAATTTCAAACTTATAAACTGTTATACCTTTTTGTAAATTTGCAGAATGAAACACCAAAATTGTTGGTTGTGCCATGCCACATTGGCAACTCAACGTCAATTTGAGAGACATGTCGAGACTGTACATCAGCGCTTGGGAGTGGAGTGTCCATTTTGCCATGTAACCATTAAACGCGCAGCTGATATGAAACGCCACATCCTTACGGTTCACTCAGATACGAATGTTCCGGAGACGGCCTTCCATGTCAGGGAGATGGCTTGTTTAGCCATTTTCCAGGAAGATTTCGTAAAGGTGTATGGACCATCGCGGTCTGCTGGGAGCAGCTTTTGGCGTGATATTCGTTCGGTATCAGTGGGAGCTGCAGGCGGTATATCGGTCTCGCATGTTGCGGTTTATCATGGGTCCTCTACTGTAGAAGGAAAAATCGACAATGAATTGTTTTCGTTGACATTATCTGATGACATTTTTAAACACCCTCTAATTCTGAGACGTCTGGCTAAAAGGCTGGCTCAGCTGCCACTGTCACACAGTCCCTTTGACCAATTTCCAAATCCTGTGGATGTTGATAGGGACACCAAGGAGAAAGTCGCTCGACAGATTGGAGTTGGAGTTGAACATATAACTTTTATGAAAATCAATCGTGTCCCATCTTTCTTCCTGGAAACAGATTCATCAGGTGGCTCAACTCCACTTTTGGATGAAATGGAGATGTCAGCTCTCTCTTCTTTGGAAGACACCATGGGCTACCCTGGACAACTTCTTATCCAGGCCGACTATTCTGAAACCTCCTCTTCAAACAGTCCTCTCGCCAGCAACTCCATCGTCCCTATTGAAACTTCATCTTTGTCCATGTCTTCAGTGCCCCAGGTCTCCAGTGTAACTTCTCAACCTGCAGCCTGTGTTGAAGTACCGGTTACAGCTTCGTCTTCGTCCGTGTCTTCGGAGCCGCATGTCTCGGGTGTGACTTCACAGCCTGCAGCCTGTGTCGAAGTATCTGTTACATCTTCATCTATATCTTCAATACCACATGTTTTGTGTGTAACTTCACAACCAACAGCCTGTGTTGAAGTTTCAATGTCAATTGGGATCCCTGTTGCTCGTCGTTCGGGGCCAACCGAGATTATTTCTAGTGCAAACTCTGAATTTCTGGTGCCAAGGCTTCCCCCAACACCATCAAACCAAATGAGAGCCAAGAAACTGCTAGCCATGGGCGCGATGCCTTTGTTTCCTCCAGCCCGGCGAGAGTGGGACCAGGATGAGGCAGTTACCTTCCTGGAACCGAAATTCAAATGGCCTCCCCGTGGCTGAAAGGGAATGTCAGCAGATCTGCGATTAATGCTCACAGAGTTTCAGGCAATGTCAATCTTGCAGGCTAGGGGATGTAATTTCAAGTTTGAACGTGTGGAACTACTGAATGCCTTCAATTTTCTGGTTTTGCCTGGAAGTTTGAGCCCGAGGGCACCAGTCGATACAAATGTACATTCGTGTCATGCTATTTATGTGAGACTGAGGGAAATTGCCCTAAGGAAAGAGGACATGAAATGGTTGCGCATGATCGAATCTGCATCCATGATGCGTGACACTGCAAATGATAAATTAATAGCAGCGTGCAAGGAAATTCCATTACGTTTGAAAAAGAAATAACTGATGTCTTCTTCTTCGTGTATTGTTCTTTATCCATGACGTGCTCCCCTGATGTCGATCCATGACGTGCTCCCCTGATGTCTTCTTCTTCGTATATTGTACTTTATCCATTATGTGCTCCCCTGATGTCGATCCATGATGTGCTCCCCTGATGTCGATCCATGATTGTCACCCCTGATGTCGATCCATGACGTGCTCTCCTGATGTCGATCCATTACGTGCTCCCCTGATGTCTTCGTCGTATATTGTACTATATTCGACTGATGAAATTGGTCTTGATTTTACTCTTCAGACTTTGATGTCTCAAATCTGTAACAATATATGTGTAACTAAGTTATCAAGACAAATAATTGCTGAGCGTGTGAACGATTGCCAAGTTTATTTTGATCCAAACATTATTAACAATTCCTTTAATTTAAAACTAATAAATGTGTGAAGCATCAGCAAAGAAACTCGATAAATGATAGTTAAATAGACAGCTTGACAATAAAGGTATACTTTACCACGAACGGCGAGGTTCACATGGATGACAAACTAACCCTCAAACATGTGGTTGTTATTTGCGAACAATCGTTTTCCATACATTGATTTCGTGACTCAATTTCCGGTGTTGAAGGCTACACCTAACTAACATGCAAACTATTTTACGGCGTCATTCAGTCTGGACATTGACTGATAATTTATTATTATTATTGTCGTTTTGATTCACACATGTGTTGCATTTGATTGTTTATTGACTGATGTATTGTATTGTCGTTTTGATTCACAAATATGTTGCATTTTATTGTTAATTGACTGAACTAAGTGTTTATTTATTAAGTTCATTATGTCATTATTCTAAATTACACCTGAAACAGAGGGGTAACTTAAATTGTGTGATTACGCGTTAAGTTTAAAATTTGATAATAGTTACTGTATTATCGATAATTGGTAAACGTATTCACGAATTATAACGAATTTAAATTTATTATGTTCAGTATTGTTATCTGATATTGTTGTTGCTGTTCAAGTTAAAATCAATAGTTTGATTGTCTGTGCACACCAACCTTCTAGGGATTTGCGATATGAATGTACCGCTATTACGTTACTGTGTGGGTAATTATTTCATAATGATTGTGTAGTGTACAACCATTGAATGCAAAACAAGAACCTTTGTAAGATTGAAAATATCTTAGTGTGACTTATTACCCCGAGTGAATAAGTACGGCGTAATGGTATTTGGTGGAAGTTATATGCACTGGATAACAACTACTTACCAACTGTTTCTAATGTTCATGTTCGTTTGTTAATTAATGTTAGTCTTATAATAAGTTTGAATTGCAGTATATTTTATGTGATAACTACCACATGACGTTTGCTTTTGAGCTATCAAAATTCAGGAGAATTTTAATTTTAGAAAGGTGGGGCGATTGTAATGACCCACCCCCACACCCATTATATGCTTAAATGCTTTATTGTTTACTGTTATACTTACGTGGAATGCAGTTTCCAAAGTTATACTACTAATGATTATGATGATGATGATGATAATTGCACTTACCTTGTTATTCGTGTAAGGCTTGCAATGTCCATTGTTTACATCCTTTTAACACAATAATCCATTTCATTTCCATGACTTATTCCGTAATACCACGAATTATTAACTGCACTAACAGAACTATTAGTATTATGTGTATTGTTTCCATTTCGATCCTGTTGTTTATTGACAAGCCATATTTATGCATTATTATGTAAATGTTATGCATAAATCTGACCTGTCATGGCCGCTATGACACAGAATTTGCCAGCATCATTGTGGATTCTGACAGCTCAGGCTGACGGATTCTGATTGGATGATTCCCGAGCTGTCAGAATCCTATTGGTTTATTGTTATTATGCTGGCAGGCTGTCATATGGTCATTGGTCAGTTAAGGTCACGTGGGCACTTTCCAGAAAGTATATCAGGGCGCTAGAATTTGAATTTGACAGCACAACTTCCATCTTGGTAGCTCCACTTGTCTGGGCAGTAAAGTGAGTAAAAACATCTTGGGTAACTAAAAATAACTTGTAACGTATTTCCGAGAAAGTGTCCACCAAACTTGTCTAATTTTGCAATAACATATTAAACCTACTAAATAAATATATTATTTAAACTGCTACACGTCTTGTTATAAGAACATAATACCCTAAAAGCTAAAAAAACCCATCCTGACGGACGCCACAATATTTATCACCGTTCTATACATAGAATGATATGTATTCCAATGACTAAGAATCCGGTTTTTAAACAGTATAGCGTTGTTATATCACGCGAATGTCATGATTTCAATAATAACCTATTTTGTGAATCATTTAACGTCATTTTTTTGCATGCATCATATGTTTTAAGAAATGGAAAGAATATGATTGTTTAAGTGACACTTATCAATAGCAGGCTTACTGTACGTGTGCCTGGGATGTGTTTACATATCCGACATTGTACTTATATTGTATCGAATGTCAGATTGTGTTTATGTTTCCCTTTTGCAATGTACGAATGTGTGTATCAACTCGGAATTATTTAGAAAGTACAAACTATTTTTCTTTTTATTTGCTTAAATAATTGATTTTCTTTTTCAGAATGGCCTGACGTTTCATTCATAGGGTAGATATACTTGATAGTCTACAAAATACAGAACTGATTGAACGCTTCCGTTTGGAGAGACAGGGAATTATATTTCTTAACGACAAACCTACTCCTTTAATTGCACCGACAAACAACAGGAACAATAGTTTAAACAGTATTGAAAAAAAATCTGATTTCTTTAAGATATTTTGCTACACCTACCATTCAACTTAATGATGGAGATGTCCATGAGGTTTCACAACCCACAGTTTCACGGGTTATAACACAGGTTACAGAAGCATTGACTGCTCCTGGAGAAATCCGCCAAATAAAGGAGGAATTTTACAACATTGCAAGATTCCCAAATGTAATTGGTATTATCGATGGCACACACGTCCAAATTCAAGCCCCAGTTGTGGATGAACCGGCTTATGTTAACCGGATGGGAAACCATTCCATAAATACACAGGTAATGCTGGTATTCTCAAATTATTATAAACATAGCTATATAATCTATGAAATTTTTCGACTTGGTGAATCGGTGTTCACTGTTGATTATTTTTTTAAAGGTTTAATCATTTATATAAACACATTTTCAATATATGCATACAGTTCATGATTTAATCTGATAATTTTTTCTAATGTGCACAATACATATGCATATTTGATTTAAAATTCCTAAAAATAATCAAATAATAAATTGGGAGCCAATTTAACATTCTTCTTTCTGATATTCTCTATGTATACTGAAATGCATGGATTGTGAATGATATTTTAATATAACTTCTTATTTGTTGTTCATATGTTTTTCCAAGATGGTATAGTGTACTATACTACAAATATAACGGTGGTAAAAATATAAAGTGGAACAGAATATTAATACTATGTTTGTATCTCTATAAAATGTTTTTTGACAGATCATGTTGATGCCAATTGTCTCATAGACATTGTACCACGATGGCCTGGTGCTGTCCATGATGCCAGAATCCTCAGGCAAAGTGGCCTACATCAAATCATGGAATGGAACCTTGTCCATTACCAACATCAATATCTCCTTGGAGATTCAGATTAACCTTGCAAGAGATGGCTTCTGACTCCATTCATGAAAACGGCTGATGAGCACCAGCTGAATTACAACCGGTTAGATAAAATACATTTGTAAATTCTACTACATTGTAACAGCTATTCCATAATAAACACTATAGCACATATAAAAGCACCCCTATTGCTCAATATAAATAGTTCACTGAAATGTTTGAATTATTTAATAAGCGACAGTCATGTTTCTACGATTTTCTTATGAAAGAATGTCATTTTTTTGACTTCATATAAATGCTCCCCAAACCCATCTCATTCCTGAGCAAAATGTAAAGCACACAGGGTGCTTATATGTGAATGTCTGATTTATGAAAATACTATAATTTGATATTGTGTAACTCTCATTAAATGTTTTAAATGTATTACACTACTATACCAAAAAAGTATAACGTTATACAATAATGATGTTCAATTCTGAGTACTCAATAAATATAAAAGTATGTTGCTTTTATTAGGGGTAAATAACCCACTTTTTCATGACCATGCAATAATGCTTTCACTACATAAGATAAAATCAATCATCAGAAGAATTTAACCATTACTTTCGTGTTAAAGGGCATACAAACGTACGAGATTTGTTGTTGAGCGTTCCATTGGGTTTGTGAAAAGGAGATGGGCGATTCTTCACAATAAAATTAGATTGCATCCATTAAAGTCATGCAAGTGAGTTCATTATAAGACCCTCATCATGTAACTGATACACAGTGAACAGTCAATAAGACCAATTTAATTGTTTAACGCAATGTGTTAGTCACCGAGAGAGATAGTTTTGTTCTCTACATGAAGATACAATTTTATATTAACACAAAACAGCTTCAAAAAAAGTATTTCTTAAAAAATATGATTGTTTGACTCTACAGCTGACTTACAATTTTAATGTAATATGTTTTTAAGTAACATCAATGATTAATTTCTTGCCCCTGTTCCAACCTTGAAAAGAAAACAACAGTCTAGACAGCATCTGAATTAATGTGACTAACATGATTAAAAAAAATGCATATTTTTCAAGTATTATTTATGTTATAATTAAATGTTTTATATATTTCATGTTTTGTTCTGACATTTTAATGTAACTTGTGTCACTTAATTAACATTTTTATTAACAGGGTGATTTTGTCATGCGATGTACAGCATAATATATGCAACATCCGAAATCTGCCAATCGATCCTTTGGACATATATGCCTTACCAGATCATCCTGAAAATTACAATGGGATTGAAGATGGCCTTCGTTACAGGAATGTAGCAGCAAATACATTTTTTATAGATCATATTCACATTGAATAGGTCATGTTTTTAGAGCCGTTAATGCAAATACCTTGCATTCTTAATTGAGAAAAACTATTTTAGCATTTATAGCATTTTAAACTTACTGTCTACAATGTTTCCAACAATCATCAGAAATACACAATGTTGATGAGTTCATGTTACTCTTAAATATAACTTAACTTTATCTTCATAACAAAATAATAATTTTATGTTTGATTAAATACACATATGATAATTCTATTAGAATATTCTATTCCTCGTCCAATCGCGAAAACTGGGCCTCGAACAATCGTATCTGAAGCTCCAGCTTCCTCTTCTTCAGAGAATTCACAGGAAAACATGTGTCGAAAAATGCGGAATAAGCTAGATTTTAAGGTAGTGGGAGCCTATTGGGTACTTTTCCAGAAACACTCTGGTATTATTTCCACATAGTAAATTGTATATCACAACTAATTGCAAAAGCCGGTTAACTTTTTATACCTGGTTGAAAACGCCTACTCTTTGACTCGGTTGGGCGTTTTCTATGGATTTACCCTATATCCAAAATGTATAGTTTTTTGTAATGGGATATACATATATTTTGACAATTAACTTAATAAAACGTACTCTACTGGATTTTGTTAGTAGATACAGCATGAAAAAAGTGTCATTGAAAGCGAATTGTGCCTTTAAAGTGATGTTATGGGCATTCATACTAAAACAATATCCAGGAAAAACAAAAATATTGCATTTGAATATCAACCGTACTTTCGTTTAACAACTGATCATGCATGTACGATGTGAGCCTAAATTTAGTTTTTGTGCAGATTCGTTCATACGACACAAAGACACACTTTTGTTTTACGGATCATTTCGGCTTACAGGACTGGGTGAGTCACGTAAGATATCGAATATAAAATATATTTTTATAAACAACTGGTAGCAAGATGAGTTGCAGATAATTGGTCAGTAACCACATTTTAACTTACTCTTTTGACCTGTTAATTCTTCTCAGCTCAATTTAACAGTGAAAAAATGCACATAAATAACTTTAATCTCCAATAATATTTGCAATTATCTCGATAAAATGTCAAAAACAACAACAAATGATTCAGTGACAATAAACTTTAATTACGTTTTATGTCACTTGTAGTGTGATGAAATCCATATATTGTACATATTTATTTTACACAACATATTTTCTAAAAACTGAATGAATTTCAGGAAGTTTCACCGTTCTCCTATCTCAAGAAATTACACTTTGAGTATGCCAACCCCCATTCATTATCACACAATGAATTTAAGTATAAATTTGTATATCGCTTCTTTTTTTTGGGGGGGGGGGATTCTAGTTGCTTATTAAAAGCTACAATTATAAACCATGAGATGTGAAGAAATTTAGCTAACTTTGAATTAATATTGATATAATAATACATTAATAATACAATCTTAAGGTCACCTAAAGTCAAAAGGCAACATATGAATACAGCCACAGGTCACCACAAAATGTTTTTTCCCAATATTAAGTAGCATTAAGTTGTTTAATTTATAATGTTACTTACATGTAGCACAATCATATACAACATATATTTTAATAAAAACAGCCAGTGCCAACTAGATGTTCATAATGTAACATCAGTATAAAGCCATTGCGTAATTTTGACTGGCCGTGTGTCATTTGAAAGTCATATTTTTTCGTTCCGTAACCTTTCGTCACTGAAAAACTGACCAATTTTAGAGACCACCTCAGATAAAATATTTTGTGGGGTTTGTGACTTTCGGTAGTCCCTCATTGTTTTTTGCAATGTATCCCTAAGGCCATCCTCTCCGGAACATGAAAATTTGGCTTTCAAATGACACAAGGCCAGTTTAGATCCTGCAATATTTTCAGCTGTTTGTCGCTTTAGAGTTGGTCTATGCAACAGCACGTCTAACAATTAAATGTTCTTTGCCTTTTCATGACTTAAACGAACTGAATTATGGATTGCAGTCACAGTAAAGATGTGGACCATATTGTCAGTAGTTTTACATGTTTTAAACAAAGATCCCAGTGCTTCAACATCATCAAGGACATCGTGGGCGTTGCTGGAGAACACGTTCGCTAGATCTTCCTGTTTGTGTGACTGTCCAGGATACAATTTTTGAAAACCGGCAAAGAGTCAACTAAACTGCTTACACAATTAAAAAACGTTTCAAAACAGTGTTGTGTTCAGCAATGCACTAACCAAAACCGGAAAATCAAACCTACGCCCATTATAAACAACAAAAATGGCTCCAGGAAACTTTGCAAGCCACTGCATACAATCAATTAGAGAAGTTTTACTTGAGACACTATCAACACTTCCACCATTTACACGCATGTTGCCATGATCATCAACAGAGATGCCAGTCACTTTCTGAGTTTCGGAAGAAATTGGCACTTGTTGTCTTCCGTTAAGTTCACATACGTCGACAACTTAAAACCTGTCTTCAAATGCACGGCAGCAATCTGAGTAATATCCGGCATTACTGTACCTCGAACTAAAATACAAATTAAATTCACACATTGCTAATTTAATGAATTTAATAACCCCTCTTTAAGTTTCATTCAGACGCCTTATATTTGTCAGTTATGAGAAAAATCAATTTTCAGCATAACAAGCACATTGCATATTGACTAGTCATTGAACTCAAATTATCGGTTGTGAACAGAATTAACCATTTATATGAATAGCTCAGAATTGTAATTAACCTTTGCTCCTTCTTAATAGTCAAGCCATATGGTGTTATAATCGTGCCATTTGTTGAAAAAGCATGAAATTTGGCAGAAAGTGAGATATAGGTGTAAATATCTTAAAAATGAAAGGAACCCGTTTTTATGTACCTGGTAGGGTGGCATATAGCTGTTGAACTGTCCGTCAGTCAGTCATTTTGTCCGTCCGTCCGAAAACTTTAACATTGCCCATAACTTTTGCAATAATGAAGAAAGCAACTTGATATTTTGCATGCATGTGTACCTCATGGAGCTGCACATTTTGAGAAGTGAAAGGTCAAGGTCATTCTTCAAGGTCAAAGGTCAACTTTTGCAATATTGAAGATAGCAACTTGATATTTGGCATGCATGTGTATCTCATGGAGCTGCATATTTTGAGTGGTGAAAGGTCAAGGTCATCCTTCAAGGTCAAATATATGGCTTCAAAGCGGCGCAGTTGGGGGCATTGTGTTTCTGACGAGCACATCTCTTGTTTTTATGAAAATGGCCGAAATATTTAAGATGGCCACCATATATAGAAAATATTTTTTTTAAATACTTCCATTCAACCCTACAATAAGTGCTCATGTTGTTGTGTCCTGTATGGAACTTCATAACCGATAAGGACGGAAAACCTCTTGTGAAAAAAAACTACAAGCCCGAATCCAATACAACGGGCTGGAAAAGTTGGAGCAACCACAAAATCGCAGTGTGTCTTCAACAATGGTACAACACTGAAATAAAACAGACTTTGGAACTTAATACCAATATATGCCATTATACTTCAATAACTCAATATCCAAGCGTGTCTGTATTAACGGGTAATTTTACATGTTTAATATGATACTACATCAGCGCATACTATTATACAGTCGTTGTTTGTTTCTAACAAACTGAAAATTGTTGATGAATTAAAAATGTTGTATTGTTCAAACTATAGTCTACAAATCTTGAGATGATCATTTTATTATAAAAAAACTCTACGTTTCCTGGTGATTAATTTTAACTGAAGCATTGTTTCTAACGATACCGATTGTTTATACATTTTTGCATATAAATAAATTTAATATTTAAAAAGAATCGATATTCCTTTAAATTGATCGGTCAAAAAATATTGCCCATGAATATGAATGATGACCTATACTGTATTTGCAGTAAGTATACGGAGCACCATGCATGTGTCGGGCCATTTAAAGTTTCAACAGTAAATTCTTACCCTTGTTCGACCTTCGATGTCAAAATGAGGCAACACCTCTGGAATGCCTTGTGCATCTATAAATCACATACGTTATGTTTTTTAAATACCAAAGGGCACTTGGACACAATTTAAAACCACTACAACCTGCGCTTGCTTGCTGTATGTATGATGTAAAATATGTAAAGGCAGTAAAATCAAAAATGAGTTGGTCTATGGATATACATTGTGTTGATTGTAAAAGGGAGTAAAGGGAAAACGACAGTCAGTTGTCAGCATGCTTTTTTAGAGCAATAAAAAACGCGAACAAATATAATAATGCACCTACCATGTTGAAGCACTTTTTCGACATTATCGCGTATTTATCAACGTCCTCCGGGCCCTGCAATTTTATGAAAGTAAAAATGCATGATTATGACGTAAAAGAAAAAGCAATGTAAAATAACATGACAAATAATGCAACGGTTCATTTTCATAAAATTCTGGTATATCTCTGTATGTTATAATGTGCAATACTTACATCATAATGGTCGTATTCGCAATCAGTATGATTGTCGTTGTAGCTCCATCCGCCGATGTAGGTGTTCTGGCAATATCAAACAATATAGGTAAATACAACTGGGATAAGATGTTTTGCAAAACTCTAAACGGGATATACATGTATGACAAATTAAGTACTTAAAACATAAAACTCCATTTAAACATATATGAATAATGCGATACAGTTCTTTATTATACCATATTACATGTTTCACACGTACTAAGCAACTTAAAGAATAAAATGGGTGTGCTGAATCTGCTTCATCCCTGTCCAGACATTTCGGGTGGAACCACTTTTCACACCGTGAACACATCCAGTAAAGCCTACATTATATATATCGATGTATGGAGTATACAGCGGTTTGAATTTTCATTGCTATTGTTGTTTTATGAACTTGTAGGGGCATATTGAAGCTGAAAAAAATCACAATCATAAAATAATGACACTCCAGAGACTTTATCAGAGATTAATCCATATAATTAATTGAGATCATGCACAGGAACTTCAAGTGTAGGAAATCTTCATTAAAGATAGATGACGTCCGCATGCGTGTGTTTGAACCATACATGTTACGTGGTGCAAAATCGTTTTTATTCATTCTCCCCTCTACTTATTACGACTCTTTTGATTCTAGATGATAAAAATAATTTTTTTCTAAAAGTTATATAGTTTAACCTACTCTCCATCAAGTGTGGAATTTATTGCTGTTATGAATTCAGTACAAGTGGTTGAAGATGTGTACTTTGTTTGCGGATGTGCGTCAATGTACGGAACCATATCAGTCGCACCCATGTTTATCATGAAGTCCATAAGTGTGTCAAAACTGTTTCTAGCACATCGCTGTCTTGAAACAAAGTACAAGATTTTAAGTAAGTTTTGAATGTCAGCTGGAGTTTCACTTCTTTATATTGCAATGTACTTTGATACACAAAATTTGTGACACTTACTATCCTCATGGCCAGCTACTTTTAGTGTTGGACGAGTCCCCAACTTGGTCCTAGAGATGAACACATTTGATGTGTCTGTGCTTGCAAATAGTTTACACAGTTTGCAGCAGTAGCCTTGTTTGGCAGCGCTATAATACAACTATGTGTACCTGGTCTCATATTTTAGCGAAGAAAACAATATTGCGGCATACACAATTCTATTACGAGATGATTCATCTTCTGCTGATGAAATACCGCTTTTTGATGCAAAAGAGTCACTTGTTATTAAATTATTCACAATGGAAAGAGTTTCAATTGGAGTACTTGTTGACGATCTAGAAGGAGTTTCGATGTAAGGACTTGTAAGTTTACTTAATAAAGCCTGCTTAAAGAAGAAAACAACAGTTTTTGTTTGGCCAGTTTGATTTTTTAATTAAATATTTGGGTTGCATGCAGTAATCCCCGCTCCAGCCCTTTGGCCCGTTTGGCTGTTTCCCCCGCATAGCCCCGAACAGGATCTTGCTGGGCATGCGCATTGTTATCTCAGCGGGGAACACCCAGTGAAGCATATTTTTATAATTTGATTTTATATTTACTTAAAAAAAGATACGTACCTGGTTTTTCAAACATTTTTGGTTTGAACATCCTGGGATCTGTGTTGATGCCTTTCCTAGTCTTTGTTGCTCTCTCCGTGTAGGACACGTATCTAGTTCCATCTTTCAAGTTGCCCATGTCCAAATCACCCAACAACATATTTATATGTTCTTGGCGTCCCCTCTACCCGAAATGCATGGTAGTATTGAGCCAAATAACATTGATAAGCGATTGTTCAGAATCTGAAATAGAAAATAAGGTGAAACTGAAAGTCGAAATATAGCATGGATGACATACATGCACTGTAGTCTACATGAAATCTGTATTTGCATTTCGAAGAAGATCCAATAGAGGCTTTACAAAATATTAAAATCGTGACGGTAGATCAAAGAAAGCAGAACAAGAATAACATATATTCAAAATGGTTATGAGCAGTATATTTTTAGCTCTTTGTTTGAAGTATCAGAGTGATTCCCCTTGTTGGCATGGTGAGATATAAACAATTTTGGCTACAGACAACAGTACGATTTGTTTGACACTTAAATCAGCCATTAAATCGGTAAGTGCCTTTAGATTCCGAGATTTACCTGATCCAAGAAGTTGTTTCTGGTAGATCATCTGTATCTCATCCCTAGTGAAAGGATCAGCCCTCTTCGCCCGATTACCGAGGCCCTTCTCCTTCAGGTCGACACCTTTGTCTCTAAGCATCTCCCTGGACATATTGAACAGTTTATCTGTCATGATATCATGGGGGAAGTCCTTATCACTGAGATATCTCTTAATACTGCAATGCATTCCTTTCAGAGTCCATGATTCAAGATCCTTATTGGTCGTGTTATGCTTTACACTCATGTAGTATCGAGCTATATTCATGTCAAGCTCCTTTGGTGGCATCTCTTCAAAGTTTTGTTCTTGGTCTTCACGGCCTAGCCAGTCCTTAAAACGTTTCACGTCACTGTCCCGTCTTCTTTTTGGTATTTTAATTCTTTTTACTTCTACGAAGGCGTATGTGTCTTCAGTGGTTACTGATACATTCTTGTCATGATTCTCCTCTATAATGTAATCTAAATCCATTATTCTATTGGCGAGCTCTTCTAAAATCTCCGTCGCGGCCATATTGATCAAGTGATGACGTGACGGGTGACGTTGACGTCACGCGCACACATTCTGAGGGCCGATTAGAAAATACATTGGTCGTGAAATTATTTATAATGCTATTTCCGCACATCTGATTATATGCAATCCATGTAATGTATTTATCTTTCCAAAATATTACTTTAATTTACTTTAATTCAAGTAGGCATGTTGGAAATTATTGGCAGTTATTTTACTTATTAATAAACAAACATCATGACATAAGTTATGATTATATTATGGTTTTTAAAATAAAGAATAATACATACATTTCCTTTTCTTGTTCAACTTTTTCATAACTGTGTCTGTGTATTTTTCTGTAAATAAAAACATCAATATAGTTTTCGAAAAGCTCAAAAATGTATACATACATTTTGGAATATCAATATATATAATTAAAGTGAAATTATGGGTATTTTGCATTGTTGAATTGAGCTGAAAAGAATTAGCCGGTCAAATAGTTAGTTAAAATGTGGTTACTGACCAATTATCTGCAACTCATCTTGCTTCATGTTGTTTAAAGCACATATATATTATATTCGATACTTTACATTACTGTCCCAGTCCTCTTTCCCGAGCGGAACTGTCTTTATTAAGATCGGAGTTAGTGTTCGTGTGTCAAATGAAAATATAGCGTTGAAGGAAAACGAATAATTTCTGTTTCGAAATCTGATCTGCAAAACTGGTATGCTGGATGGTAATTGGTGGGACCATGCGTCTGAAATTGGACAGCCTCTTATTTACTAAAAATTGACATCAATATATATTTAAACTGCGTAAATCGACACAGCCAACAAACCTACACATTGGTTACATATCCAACAAATTCAAATGAATAAAAGGAAATTTCTTTGCTGCTGGAAAATGATCAAAGTATTGTACCGTCTCGTAAATTATCAAAATTCTACTACAAAAAAGTGTTATATCAATGTCTTTAAATAAAATGTTTTGGTGGGTGACATAATTGTCGCTGACTTACCTTGCATTAATTCCTAAATTATGGTAATTTGAAATTACGTTGACTTTAAATGCTCAAAAAGGGAAATAAAACAAATATGCTGCCTGGCCCTTGTGAAATCTAAGTACAGAATGCAACATGGAGGAATCATTGCTGATGCTAGTGACGATAATGTGCACCTGAAAATTGTAAGCGACAAGGAAGCAACAGTTGGCTGTTCTAAATTTTTACATTGAATGTTCTAGTTGATTGTTTAGTGTTTTTAGGAGGTAATGCCAATGGCATACATACTAGATTAACATCTATGTCCTTGGTATATACCAATCTTTGTTTGCTGCACAATGTGCTTATAGTTTCATGCATTACAGCAACTTTCACCTATATATCTTCTCTGCATGTATACATAATTGTATTTAAGTATAGGTCACTTTATGGTTTAGATAATTAAGAGGTGAAGAGATATGTTTTGTTGTTGACAGTTCAACTGAGACAGTGTCGGCGATTAATTTTTAATCAATAAATGAAGAAACAATTAAAATTAATAGACTACGTATACACTTCGTTTTATATTTTTATTTGATATCACTGAACAAGTTTTATTAGTATAACAACTCATACGCTACTGTAACGTCGATATTACACGCAGAAAATCCTAAGCAACGTCAACGTTATTTCAGCAGTTAAAACGCTTAAAAGCGTTATACTTGTATCAACATTACGTCATTTCACGTAATAATGTAGATAAAACGACGTTCATACATGCGGTATTTTCAGAGAGTACATTGAATGGTCTGTTTAATGGTATATTTCATATTTATTTTTTTTTAAAGGCGAAAAATCGACCTTTTACGGACCTTCTTCTTTGTCTGATATTAAAATAGCTGGTTGTTCTGAAAATGAAACTACCAAAAACTGCTATGTAACATAAAAACACAATGAGTGATCGGGCTTCAACAGAAACAAAATTTAATGACGTTGGAACAGTACAGAACGTCGATTTTGCCTGATGGTATGAGAAATTTTAATGCAATTAATGAAGAGTCAAAGCAAGCCATTACCCAAATGAACACTTTTTTTATGTGGCCAGCACACATTAGTTCATATGGCAGATGTATCACATAAGTCATTATTTTAAGTTGAAAAGGGTCATTTTGAAGGTAATATTCCAATTCACAACCCATCTTTCTTAAAGGCAGGCCAGACTGGTACAGTGCGTCTGATATATACTGCATGTAAAACTTTTGCAGGAGGAGGGAACAGAAAAGTTGCCATTCAGTATTTTTAACATTTATATCCGAGTATTTAAAAGAAAACTGCAAATTAGGTCGTCCATTGCATCCTTTACGAGGTAATAGATTCAACATTTTTTTAGCTAATGCTGAACATATATTTTCCTTAAAGATACAATGCAGGAATATCTTGAAAAAAACTAGTGCAGTAAATGGCTTGCAAAATAAAGTGTTCTTAAAGACTTACAAACTCTTTTTCTTAGATGGTTGCAAGGCACTGAGTTGAATTTCTAAGTTTATAACTACACCAGACAATACCAAACTTCGTCGGACCGACGGACAAATCTGACAGATTATGACAAGGTTCGATCGATTTTGCAATTCCGTCGGACCAAAATGTCCGACTCCAAAAAATATCATAAACATCCTATGAATCATCGTCTTATGCTCCGTGGGATTCCAATATTTGTTATCAAAACATGTAGAACTAAATACGTAAATACCAGTGTCGGTTTTATGTTTCCGATCTATTCGTGTCCTCCAATAAGAATAGCTCGCACATGTTAGGTTTTACGCGTTATTTTCCGAAATCACTCGGATCACGCGAGGCCATTTACGTAAAATATTCTGAACGAAGAGACGGAATTTGCCGAGTGTGTTTCGAATTATCGGAATTACGAACTGTTAAAACTCGGTATATTCCGTGACAGTTTCTGGAAATTTCCAAACGGATATCTATTGAGTAGTAGTTCCACGCTTATAAGCGCATATTTATTCGCAAAATGTGAGATTCGGGAACATGCAGCAAGGTGCTCGCATACGTTAGAGGTCAATGGTCTTCGATGTCAACAGCATTGCGAAGCCAAAATAACGTGGAAGGATAATCCGGTGATTTCGTTTGCAAAATATTGTTTTATTCTTTCCAAAAGATTATTTCACTACTAATTGTATTGTCATTATAGATATTTAGCAATGTTAGAATCAGATTTGCCCGATATGCTGAGGTTTCTTACCAAAGCCGATGGCCAAGGTCAAGGGGCTTAACGTAAATCTGAGGCCGATTACACCAAGCACACCAATCCCAAATGGAAAAAGTATGAGGAAAAACAACCAGTTCGCACATTCCAGGATGCATGGAAAACTGGAAGGCCCTGGCTTGTTTATATTGAGCCAGACTCTGACAATTCCCATGGGCAAATGAAGTGCACGTCATGTATTGCATTTTATGGCACAAATGGGGGGTTGAGGCCAGGTTTGAACAATGTAAACAAATGCCAACACTTTTGTAACTGGCAGTTCAAATTTCAAGGCGAGTACAGTTACTGACCATGAAAAATCTGTGGCCCATCTTAGAGCTCACGATGCTTTGAAAGCAAAACAAAGCAACCCCATCTGAAGTTGTTGCTTCAAAATCTGGGCGTGCTCTGCTTTCACTGAATGATGCTGAGCGCAAACGGCTAAGGTATTTGTTCAAAAATGCACATGCCGTAGCAAAGCAAGGTCGCCCAATTCATGACTACCAATGGCTATGTCGCCTTGATCAGACCAAAGATGTTGACTTGGGTACGACATACCTAAATGAAAAGGCTGCTGTTCGTTTTTTGTTTCATTGCAGGCGCAGAGAGGACAAAGACAGCGCAGATGCTAAAAAATGAAACAGCCTTCTCATTAATTATGGACGGCTCGACAGACATAAGTGGCTCGGAGCAAGAGTCGCTGTATGTCAGACTCCCAACTGATGGGCAGATTGAGGAGCGTTTCTTGACAATAGGGTCACCAGTCAGCACCTGCTCCACAGACCTCTTCAACTTTGTAAACGAAACATTTGACAAGTTGGAGATCCCAAAAGGTGTCTTTTCTTTATTATGTTAATTGTAAATTCTTATTTTATTCACAAATTTCATTTCCTGCTATAATGAGAGGAGCATTGGTGAAACCTGAACCAAGTTCAATCCTATCTTATTTCCAAAATGTTGCAGGAAGCCTGTTGTGCTACATGCTGATATATTAAGCGGACCTATAAATTATATATAAATCATACAGTTAGTAGAAATATCCGTACTCCATAATTTGATAAATACACTACAGTCTTTCTTGCAGAAAAAAACTTGTTGGTCTGGGATCCGATTGGGCGTCCAACATGATAGGTGTACGCTTTGGGTTGGCAACCCTACTCCGAAAAGAACTGGGAGAAGATTTAATTAATATTCACTGCCTGTGTCACCGCCTCGAACTGTCCTTTCGTGATGTAGTTAAGACAAACAAAACATATGATAGAATTATAACCTTACGTATTGGCCTGCACTACTTTTATAAAAAAAAAGCACAAAAACAAAACTGGCTTGTTAAGAACATTCACAGCCCTGAGTGTTAAAGGTGTTTTGCCTCCAAAGGTAACAGGGACACGCTGGCTGCCACATCTGAACAATGGGCTTAAATGTTTGGAGAGGACATTTGCAGCTTTTGAGGCCCATCTGTCTACACTCAGCCACAGTAATGCAAAAGCTGAAGACCTTGTGAAAATTCTCACAGACATCAATGTTGTCAGCTATGCTCTGTATCTGAAGGTAAAAAAATTGTTATGGCCCCTTTAATTGAATTTAACCATGGGTTATGGCTTTCAATACTTAACACATTGCAACGTTTTGATTGAAACCTACTATTTTAATAACAAATACCCTGGTACTAGAAATGATATAGTAAAAACTCATCTTGATTGATCAGTAAAATTCATTATTAAACTTAACGTTGCAGGAACTGATTGAGCCACTTATGCAGCTGTCAAAAAAGTTGAAAAAGAAAGACATCACACTAGCTGAAGTCTTGACTGGATAGAAACAACAGCTGAAATGGTTGAAGGTCTGAAAACAAGGTAAATATCTCCATGTCTCACCTCTCCCCCCCCCCCCCCAAAAAAAAATGTCAAAGCTATGCATGATTATAAATTCAAGATTATAAATTCAAAATGTATACTTCTTTTTATATGTCATCGTTTAAAGAAATGATTTTTATTAGGAAATATACAGTTTGTGTTATTCTTAAAATTGATGTGTGAATGGCAGGAACATGGAAACACTTGAAGGGGTCATTGAGTCAGGGGAGTTTAAATGTGTAAAACTGAGGGGGCAGAAACCTAAACTGGCATACAGAGATCAGCAGATTGATGGCATTGTCTCAGCAGTTCACAAACGCTTCCAACTTGACGATTCTGCTGTATCTGTTGTTCAAGCCAGCAAAGTCCTCTGCTTCAACAAATGGCCTTTGAAAGATATTGACAAATTACAAGGTTTTAACATGTTACTGCCCGGCTATTTTCTGAAATTGGTACTTCATTTAGTTTTTAATATGCATCACACAAATTCAGTTTGTAGCTCTTACTTAATTTCGAGTATTACCTGGTACTGATGCTATTGAGCATATTGGCAAAAAAAATTTTCAAGTGATTTATCATCTTTTAATTTAAGGTACCTCAGATGAGCAGGAAACGGCCGAACCTGATGATGTTGACTCAGACGACGAAACTCAACAAATCAATGAGCTATTTTGTCAACATGACAACAGTGATTATTGTACAGATTATCAGGAGGAAGGAGACAATGAGAAAATGATTATCAAGTATTTGAATTCTGATAATTAAGAAATAATTCGTGTACGTTATAGTTTGTTGTCGAATAACCCACGGCCGGAAGTTTCGATGTGTATGTATTTAATAATGAGTGCGAAGCACGAGTATTTTGAAACCACGCATCTAAACTTCCGGCAGTGGGTTATTATATATAGTTAATTATAGTTATAGATAGAATAGTTCATTGATTTGTTGAGTTTCTTCGTCACGAATTATTTCGATTCTAACACATATTTTTTCTAAAGATTTATACAATGTCTCTTATTTTTCTTGTGTACTTTTTTATGTGAAGTTCTCATAAATACGCCCATAGTTTGTTGTCACATAACCCAGGGCTAGAAGTTCTTCTTTTTTTATATGAAATTTGGCTTATGCTGTGGTAGAATATTTAGTAATACATGGTAATATACTTGTTATATGATATAAATAAATACTATGTGTAACCGTCATTTCATTTTGTGTTTTCTCCCTTTTTGTTTGGTCTGACAAACACTCATCCGGTCTGACAGAATTTGTCAATCTGTCAGACCGAATGTCTGACAACAATATTGAAGTTTGGTATTGTCTGCTACACCACCGTGGAATGTTATTGAGGACAAAAGCATATCCATTTCTATGATGAATGTGAGAAATCTGAGACTTTTGAATTATTTGAATGTCACTGTATATAGACTTGACAACTCTATCAAAGGAGAGCTCCCATTGTTTGAAGATGTGCCAGTTTAAAAAGATAAAGTGAATGACTGTCTTGTGACACCTTCAACTTTAGATGGGTAAGTAACTATGATTCTTTCAGTAACCATCACAGCTTTGTCGAAGCTCATCAAAAATCAGTATGGTGACCATCTTCCTGGTGGAACCCATGCTACTATCAATTCGAACGAAACTGTAAGTGTTGATAAACACAACAAGTTCCCAGAACGAGTATTTTCATATGTGGATCATATTCTTTCCGCAAAACCGAATATTAAAACACTAGCTCTAGAGGAACAAATTACATTTTTCAAATTAAGAATTTTTATTTTTTCTGCAATAATTCGATTACAGACAAAGTCCTTAATCATTAACCATGACCTGAAGTGTCGAACATTAACTTTTCATATAAAGCTTTTTAGAATTTCTGTTCCAACCATACAACTCATTTGTTTATATTTGGTCCCCTGTATCAATCCATTGAAATGGACAAGTGTAATTGAAGCAGCAGAGACGTTGTAGGTTACAGTTCTGATAATCAAAATTTCAGAAGCCCATCTTATGCCTTAAAAATAGGGCAGTTTTTTTAAAATGTGCTAAGATCCTGCGATACCACACAAATGAAATCTGGGATTCTGTTGCGCAAGAAAGGATTAATAATTTTATTGAACTCTAAATGGATGAATGGGACGAGAGGGTCTCGTCTTTAGACATTGATTCACTGGAAACCACAAAATACAACACCGTAAAGTTGTTGCCATTTGTGGAGGGTGTGGTGGTGCTCTCTAAACACATTGAAAATGAAATATTTAAGTAAAAAACACTATAAAAAACTCTGCAAAACACCAAGTTGTGCAGAAGTACCTTAGCACAAATAATTATGTTCAATCGAAGATTCTGAGAAGCTGAGCGCTTGAAAAATGACGACTTCATCAAGTCATCTGTTAATCCGAACATAGACGGTGAAATAAATAAGAATCTGTCCAAATTTAAAAAAAAAATGTGTTCGTCGCATATTAGAGTTTAAACCAGAGGAAAGGGGTAGAAAAGAAGCAATACTTCTCACGCAAAACATGAAACAAAATGTGGAGGTTTTCATAAGGTTTAGTTAAGAAATTGGATATAGTAATATCCAATTTATTTTATTTCACCATCTCACAAGACAACAACAAGGCCTTGCAGAGGCACAAAAGCACTCAAAGAAATCGCATGTGAAGTGAGATAAAAGTATCCAGCAGCCGATTGTATAAATAATTTAACGACAAGGTAACCGCAAGATCGCGGTTACCGCTGTGGGTACCGCGTCTCGTCGGTTTAAAAAAAGACGTTGACAGTAACCGCCGTATTACCGCGGTTATTTTTAACCCACCTCTAAGAGCTGGTTACCACACGGACTACTGACCAACATGGCGACGGACGTACTTTATTTTAGACACAGACAACAGCGACGATTTCGACGAATTGATTTACAAAATAATGGAATGGACTTGATGATGACGAACTGCGCCTAAGGTATAGGTTTTCTGCCCAGAGCTTAGACAGACCTGTCGACCTCTTGGACCCTATTTTACGACGACAGGTCTCTGTCAACACGACAGCTGATACTTATTACTCTTCGATTCTTGGCTACTGTGAATTTTCTTCAGGTTATTGGCGACACCTAACCCGACTGTTTCTCTGGTTATTACCGCTGTCGTTGACGCTATTTTCGGACTGTAGGACAATTTCATTAAATTTCCGACCAGCGACGAAGACCGACGCCGAGCGATTAATGACTTCTTCCGGGTTCGGGGATTTCCTTCCGTCATTGAATGTATAGACGGAACCCACATCCGCCTTCTATCACCCGGGAAGCCCGACGAAACAGCGTACGTCAACAGAAAACATTTTCATTCAATCAACGTACAGGCATCTTGTGACAGAAACGGTAAGCCTTTTGTATTATTGATCTTCAGGAAAAACTGCATTATTTTTTAAATCCATGGAATCTTATCCAAAAAACGTAGTTCATATCTCATTATTTTAATGATGTTCACAATGCAAGTATTTAATCTTATTAAACGAAATGATCGCATCATTTGTCAATATGAAATCATACTTTACTAACTTTAAACATATATGATTGCTGTCCATGTGCACATCCACGTTCATTTAACTCCGTTTCCTTTTCCTATAAGTATCATCATTGTAGGTAGGTATACACGATGTTTATATTGCAAATGTGACAAATGCGCATAGTATAACTTTAAAGTTATATTATGGGCATTTTACACTGTTGAATTGAGCTGAAAAGAATTAACAGGTCAACAGAATTAGTTGACCAATTATTTACAACTCATCTTGCTACCAGCATCTGATTGTATAAACAGTAAAACCGGCGGTTAACCACATACCGGCGGTTAAAAGTCGGTAACTTGTTGGTTATTGGTCGGTAAGCGTTTGTATAAAATTGGGTAAGTTAAACCGATCGGTTAAAACCCAGTTAAAACATACCCTGCTTCTATAGGTGGGTAAGTACAAGTAACCAAGAGGTAACATACACAAAATGGCCGAGTCGCGCGACATTATAAAAGCTAACCATCGACAACCTTGAACATTTCGACAAGTAAACAGACAATTACAGCGACTGACACTTTATTTGACTTAATTTTTCAGGGCAATACGTTTTCCGACTTCGGACGACGAATTCAAGGACGCGCAGAACGTGTTTTTTATATAATGTTATGGATATGCCGTGTGTGATCCGATGCATCAATGGCGCCCATGTTAAAATCATTTCTCCGAAAACAGTAAACGACACAAGTACAAACAAAAACCAAAACACGTTCGAACTAGTATCTTACCTTTAATAATCCTTTAAAATCCATAAATAATCCATTTAACTCAATTTTTGCATCTAGGGTCTCTAATAATTATTTTAGCATAGTTTAATAAAGACCCTTATGCAATCCTATTACTATTTTCAAATGAGTTTATGAACTTGATAAACTTTCATTTTCGTCACACGCTACGTCACGTACTCTACATTACTGCTGTTCAAATGAACCGGGGCAGTTTAACAAATAATAGCCGTTGGTAAACTCGGTTACAAAAAAAAATGCAGATTTCTGCATACAAACATATGTTTAAACTTACACAATGTTTTATTTGTCTATGGTAAATGCCCTTATTGTACACGAAAATAATTTAATATATAAGTAAACAAAGAATGAAAAACATTCCATTACACAACAGATAAATGAATTGTTAATACACGTGTAAAAAATGGGACATTCCAAATTCCAGTGTGGTGCTATTTTTATCATCTTATTCTTTACACATCTCTATGCCCAACATGAATTTAATCGGAAAGCAAATATTGCAGATTATTTATGAATTGTGCGATATTTGTATGGCTTGTTGTACATTCTAAAAATGTCAAAAGTATATGCACGGATTATAAACAATGCACATTGCACGAAATAAGGAAAATGTGATAAATTGACAATTGAAATGCGTCGATATACAGTGCATGTACGTGTGAAATAAGTCGCGTTTATAATAAATCGTCAAAACGACGCGCACTTTTCTCAATTTCAATATGCAATATTGGACTACAGACAGAGTGATTTTCGGATGTAATTTTAAGTTAATGATATACTCAGCGTTGTTCTTTGAATGTGTAAACATCGTTATTCGGCGAAAGATATTATTTTATAACTCAGTCATATGAAAACGGGTTATAAGCAAAATTAGAAGAATAGGCTAGCATGTTACGACGACCATTTATATGTTACAGCATTTAAAAAACAATAAAATTAGGCGTCTTTGCAAGCACTCTCTCGCAGTTGGAAGCACCAGGGATTCCGCTAAATGAGGCAAATCTCGACATCATGATATTTTTTTCCCTGGTCTGTGACATATGTTCGTAAACATTTTGAAAAATTTGATGAACTCATAGTTAAAATGTACACTTTATTTTATTGTAAAAGCATTTGTAAATGAATTTGATCAAAAAATAACATGACTCTGTTTATTTTGTTTGTTAACGAAATCGAAGCGTGACACTTCGCGCGAAAATTACGTCATTAGAAAATGCATTGTGGAAATGTTTTGGTTAAATTTACCGTTGGTTAAATTCCACTATGCGCGGTTAAGTTACTTTGCGGTATTTCATGTTTATACAATCGAGTTACCTTGACGGTTACTAAACCTGAATATCCGCAAACTTAGGTTTAAAACCAAGGTTTAAAAGTTACCGAGCGTTAACTTTAACCAGCGTTTATACAATTGGGTGCAGTTATTGTCGATATTTTACATGACTCACCCAGTCCTCTAAGCCGAAATGATCCGTAAAACAAAATTGTGTATTTGTGTCGTACGAACGAATCTGCATGAAAACTACATTAAGATTCATACCGTACGTCAATTCGTTTCTGTCGTCAGTTGTCAAAACGAAAGTACAGTTGATATTCAAATGGATTATTTTACTCTTTCCGAGATATTGTTTTAGTATGTTGATGCTGCATTAACAAATATAAGTGTATATGAAGTGAAAACACCAAAAATAAAGAACGGTTGCGATAGACACCTATATACTGTTAGATGCCCATAATATCACTTTAAGTATCTGTCTTTTTTTCTGTTTCAGCATTTTACCTCGAAAGTTCTGAATAAATAAATATTGAAACCGGAACTTTGGTAACTGTTGAATTAATGCAAATGTTGATGCCTACTAGTCAATTTGTGTTTTTTTTAAGTTCTTTTTTAAAAAATTAATTTTAATAAAACACATTTTAGGTTTCCCTAATGCGCTGAGTGTATAGACAACACGCACATAACATCAGAAACCAAATAAAAATGTAGAGGATATCATGGCACGGAAAGGGATCCCGACCATAAACGTACAGGTGCAATACACATCAAGATAATGCATTAACGTCGTTAAACTTCGATATTCAATGTTGAACGTTGAGGTCATGATATTTATTAACTTGATTTATGTATTTACTATTCGGTTATGTATGATATAGTTATTGTGTGGTTTAAAATTGTCAAGTAAATCATTTCGCGAGGTAAAAAGTACTGGTTTCTTTTGAAAAAATGTACGGCCCGGTCCCCTGAATACGATAGTAGAATTCGTATGCATTTATTTTGTTTCAGGCAATTTGCGATGCGGACTGCATAATTACAAGTTTCACAGTGAACTGGCCGGGGAGGACACACGACGCCAGGATATGGAGGAATCGTGAACTTATGAGCTGGTTTGAAAACGGTCAACTTTTAAACATGTGTCGCGTTTTTTTCGTATATATGTTTTATGAATTCATAACACAATGATAGTTAGTATGGTAGTGTACATCGTGTGCATATAAGGACAACGAAATGTCGAGGCTCGACGAGTTCTACTCATGTCTATTATTTTATATTATAATGCATTTTCTTTCAGGCGTTGAAGCCAATGCAATAACTGAATGATGTCCCATAAAATGAATTGTAAGGATGGGGTAACTGTGCTTTGTTTTATATCGTGACTGCATTATCAGACACTCATATTGAGTTAGCGAAGATTTGGTTTTTGGTTTTCTCAGACTTTGCATCTCTTTACATTGTATTTCCCCATTGAGCATGCCTACTGTGTTATTTTGACACTGTACTGCGTACTGTCTTATGTTGTGATATTCAGGATCGTATATTGGTATATCGATTTAACTAAAACGCTAGTAATTAGTCCGTCTTAAACTATGTTATACATTACAGGACATCATTCTGGCCTACTCATCGGAGACAGCGGGTTTGGCTGTTCTCGTTATTTGCAGACATTCTATCTACGACCAGTGAACCAGTCCCATGACAAATTCAGCAGGTCACTCTGTAGGCCTAGAGTGATTATTTAACATACATTTGGGATATTAAAGAACAGATTCAGCATATTGGGACGCAAGATCAGGGATATAATTGAAACAAACGGGCGACTGACGGACGGACAGACGAATTTGGCGGACTATCAAGAAAATGTCAGTTACTATTGTCAGTCATAAAAGAAACATTAAAATTTACAAATAAAGTTATGATTATTCAATTATTTAAATAAATGTGTTTAAATTATGATGTTAGTTAGTGATGAAATAATGCAATATATTAAAAAGAAAATGTTATAGCTTTCAATCGTTTGTGTTCTCATCTGAGTCCTGGAACTCGATATCTTTCAAATCTACGAGTCCCCGAATTGAAAGAATGAGTTCAAATAGTAAACGATATTTTTTTAGAAATGTTAATGCATTTCTGGGACTCACATAATTCGAAACTTTTCATCCCTAGAGGTTTTTGTAAGTCCAGGACGCAGGACTCGGAGGTAAAAAAAAACACTGATGGTTGAACGTTTAAATCGAACACGTTGGATAATGTATTGTACTTCAAACCAAAGGTGATGGGATGATGGCATACCCTTCGTCTGTTAATTCCAGCACTGGTCAAACACCGAACCGGATGATTTTCAACCATGAAATAATCTTGCCTTTACAATCATGTATTGGTTTGCCGCCTCAGTGCAATGCAGCCGATCAACCTGAAACATATGTAACGGACCTAAATGATAATCTCATAACAATCCACAATCAAGCCAGAAAACGTCTAAAAAAGCGAAATTAATTATCGCAAGCGTCATTATGACTTGCATGCAAATGTTCGACCTTTCATCATTGGTGACCCTGTATGGTTGCACGACACAACACGCCGACCTTGAAAATGAAGCAAACTGTCTCCTAAGTGGAAAGGCCCATATGTGATCACTAAACAGATAGACGACCTTGTATACATGATTAAAAAATCAACAGTGGCAATGTCGCGGTTTTGACGCGTTAACGTAACGTTGCGCCACTTTATGTAACGTTGTTTTTCACGTGACGTAACGGTCACATGCTGTTATATTATTTTATAATTTTAAATACAATAAAAGAACGAAATTGAACACAACGTCTTATCACTTTAACAGCGCGATAAAAAGTTGATAAACAATGTGATTGATACACATGTGATACAAAATGAACTTATAAAGAATTCTATTCTGGAGTTTAGGTGATTAATTGATACTTTGAGAGTAACTGAGATAATTATTTTGACTAATAATTTGTGCTTCAAGTATTTTTGTAAGATGAACATTTGATCAGACTCATTACAGATACATGTTGCTTAATTATTTTGAGGCTCCCAGAATGTCGCGATTTTAGCGGGATAACGTAACGAAGCGCCACTTTATGTAACGTTGTTTTTAACGCAAGGTCATATCCTGTAATATTATGTTATTATTTTAGATACAGTACAGGAACGAACCTGAACACAACGTCTTATCACTAACAACGTCTTTACATGCACAAAGTAAAGAAATACATGTTGACAGATCCGATCGAAATGGCGAATGCACCAAAGAGCCTCTTTTAATCCAGAATATGCTTTTTTTTCTTAGTCAACCCTCTGAAATATGTTCAGATCGATGATGTCGATGGACATCTTTCCCCTGAGTCACAGTACGCCTGCTACTTTATGTAAAATGGTCTACTGTAAGAAAAACCTGGTATTGAAGACCGCCTCTCTAAATGGGAAGAAGCCTTTAAAACCCCCCCCCCCCCCAAAGCACAAGGCAACTCATTATCTCTTCCTCCTTGCAATCATCATCACCTTCGACTCTATCAAGGCCTTTGCCGAATCCATTGCTGGACTATTTCAAGTCCGTCTAAACCACAACTCTTCAGTGACCGTCTGGCAATGAAATCGTTAAAGCGGCGCAAGTCATTGGTTAAAGACGCCCCTGAATTACTTGGAGATTGTTTACTTTTCATGACAGCACCACCATTATCAAAGAATTTGCATCACTTCTCGGAATTCGATCATCTGACATTCACTCCATCCGGAAGAAGGAAAACATCATCGTTAAGACTTTCCGTTTGGCTGAGGAGGACACCCAAACGCTTTACTCTCTCACACCATTACCACTTTATCCAGATGATACTTCAGAAACTCATGATATATCATCAGAACCCAAAAGTCCACGTAGAGATCCAACTCCAAGCCCAATTCAAGATGTCCCCAACACCGACAAATAAACGAGAGAACAGCCATCCACTTTTTCTTCTACAACGACATATGATGAACTTCCCACATATCATCCAGTATCACTATTGAGTCCATATGGACGAAGGTATTCGTATATGGGCGGGATCAATGTAACGCATGCGCGATTGCCGGTGCCATTTTGAAACAACTTGGCGGAGCATGTTTAAGTGTTTGAAGGTTGCGATGCCATTGCACGGGCGAATGAGTTCATAAATAAACAGGAATTGATGAACAACGAACGATTTGTCAATGTCAAATTTGACAATTTCAAATTGCCAGGTACATGTAGCACTGTTTGTGTGATTAAGTATTTAATCGCTTAAAGGAGATTTGGCTGTGCATGCCATGGCATGAGGCTGATGGGACTTTTCAGCTTTAGAACGATGATGTATGAGTTAAACTGTTGTGTTTAAATAACGTTTTAATGTATATTTTCAGTGTTTATTTAAAGTGATATTATGGGAATCTAACAGTTTATAGGTGTCTTTCGCAACCGTTGTTCATTTTTTGGTGTTTTCACTTCATATACACTTATTTTGTTAATGCGGCATCAACATACTAACACAATATCCCGGAAAGAGAAAAATGATCCATTTGAATATCAACCGTACTTTCAGAAAGTTTAAGTTGACACAACTAAAAACCGTATGGGGAATATGCGACATAGATTAGAGATTACTATTTAACTATTGATGTGATAAAGGAACTTACAAATGCGATTACACTTGTTTAATACTCAGAAAATATTTTTATGAGAAAAAAATACCTTTAACTACATGTTTGCCAAAGTATTGAAAATAATCAACAAGCATGAATGAAGAGCATGATAAAAAAATGTGTCGCACTGTTCGAGTGCATTTTGCGACACTGGAGCTGATATGAAAACATAGTACCGTAGCTGAATAAATTTCGGGCTAAACATTATAGTGATATTATGGGCATCTAACAGTTTATAGGTGCCTATCGCAACCGTTGTTTATTTTTGGGGGTTTTACTTCATATACACTTATATTTGTTAATGCAGAATCAACATACTTAAACAATATCCCGGAAAGATATAAACTAATGCATTTGAATCAACCGTACTGTCGTTTAACAACTGATGATGCATGTACGATTTGAACCTAAATTTAGTTTTAGGGCAGATTCGTTCATACGACACAGACACAATTTTGTTTTACGGATCATTTCGGCTTAGAGGACGTGGTGAGTCATGTAAAATATCATACATAAAATATGTTTTTAATAAACAACTGGTAGCAAGATGAGCTGCAGATAATTGGTCAGTAACCACATTTTAACTAACTCTTTTGACCTGTTAATGCTTTTCAGCTCAATTCAACAGTGAAAAATGACAATAATATTACTTTAATAATCACTTCATATCAGTGATGGGCATCTTAAAATATACGACAAATATGAAGACATGAATGTCTATAAAGCCAACCTAGCAAACATAATTTGCATTATTCATTAGACACATTCTTTGATTAACAAATACGCAACAGTTCATTATTTAAAATTTGTATTTAAACTATTTTGTTGACACTGAGTAACACTATTTTTGTCAAAATTCTCATTTTTCCCCCACTTTGTATTCTATGCAATTAAATTAGTAAAAAAAGAGATTTGAGATAGAACTGCATTGATATAGACAACTGAATCTAAATTTTTATATAAACATATTTAATTTCCGTTTTCTATGACATGTTATTCTATTATTTTGTGGTCATTAATCTCAAAACAGTAAAAAATATGTTAAACAATTCAAATGGTCCTTCGTCGAGCCTCTATAAAAATAGTACATGAACACTAGCAGGTCAATGATAATGTCCATGTTTGTAACTTTGAAGGAGTCTTTAACGGCCAGCTCAAGCCTATGGGCAAAACACTTGCTACATGTAGCATCTTGGATCGTTACATTTTTTCACAATGGGCTGGACTGTTATTAGATTGTGTGAGTAACTGCTTTAAATTAGGTGTTGTGTTTTATACTTAATTATTTTTGAATTTTGTAAAATTTGGTTCATTTTTGGATAACTTAGTTTTTAAAATGTCAATATTAATTTTCAGGACACTGAACACTTCTTTATTTTTAGAATTATATGTACAAATAAATGGTATAACATATGTATTTTCCGCAGGTTTTTCTGTTTGTAAAATTTCATGCGGAAGCCAAGTTCATGATCGGAAACAAAATTGAAAATTATTTTAGCCAGCGTATACTGAATGTTTATTTTTGTATGTTTATTAAGGCACGATTAAAAGGGACCGTCAAGCACGAATAACGAACAAAAGAAAAGTTATAAAAATGCCGTATAATGTTTATTCGCTCAAGAATAAACTGTCTTATTCAACGCAAACGCTATTTTCCTAAAGGGATCGCCGACAACCAAACCCCAGTGTTATAATCCATCCTACCCTGTCTACTGTAACACACAGACTCGTCCACTAAGTACAAAACCACTGCCCGTGCAAATTGTCGGTCTTTTACTAGCTCGTCGCATCACAGGGTAGGTCGCGCTATGGTTTACAAGTTTACCTTTACCACCCACCCTCCCACTTAATTTTTTTTGTAACACGATGCTTGCTAGATTTTTGTTATATTCCAGTGTTGTCGAGAATCACATCGTCATGGCTGGGACTTAACAGCGTACGGAACATCGTCAGTGTGTCAAATGGTCTACTTAGTTCGGCCCCCAACGACAGGTTCCTGCGTAATTGACCGTACCAGTGTTAGACAATTTTCAGTTTTGTGCGTTACGGAGTACAACACAGAACGTATGTCTAAACATAACGCACCCCACAAAACAGGTACATGTGCGGTTCGAACATGCGTATGGTTGTCACGTGAGTGATGGTTACTTACTCTTTTGACCTGTTAATTCTTTTCAGCTCAATTCAACAGTGAAAAATGCCCATAATATCACTTTAACAGGTCAAAAGAGTTAGTTAAAATGTGGTTACTGACCAATTATCTGCAACTCATCTTGCTACCAGTCGTTTATAAAAATATATTTTATATTCGATATTGATATTCGAGCCGAAATGATCCGTAAAACAAAATTGTGTCGTATGAAAGAATCTGCACTCAAACTATATTTAGTATCACATCGTACATGCATGATCAGTTGTCAAACAAAAGTACGGTTGATATTCAAATGCATTATTTTTCTCTTTCCGGGATATTGTTTCAGTATGTTGATGCTGCATAAACAAATATAAGTGTATATGAAGTGAAAACATCAAAAATAGACAACGGTTGCGATAGACACCTATGTAATGTTAGATGCCCATAATATAACTTTAATGACAAGTATGTCATTTGCAGTTATTTATTTCTATTGTAAATTAAATATCAGGGCGCAAATAATTAAGTGTAGAGTAGGGTCGGGTAATATCGTCCGGTGGTATTTATCGCACTCATTTAAATTATTGTTATTTCTTATACGTATTTGAAAAATTATGTCATTTATTATGACATCATACATCTAGCATTTTTTCTAAGAACGACTTCTACCAGATTCATTAAGCGCTTTTTGTTTTCGATCGATGAAAACCACACCGTATCTTAATGTGAGCGTCAACATCAACATCTGTAAGGTAGGTTACAAATCATTGTTAGTCACAAAACATCTGTTTAATGCTATAAAGTGTTGAAATAGTGAGAAATAATAATTTGTATCCTTTATATAATGACTGTTAATCGTTAATGCCAAAAACAATCACCGTTGTTTATTTACTTGTATGGTCGAACATTACCACTCAGAATTGTCAATTGCGGGAAAATATCGTTCATGCTGAAGTAAGTATATCCAAACTATATATTACCCCTTTGAGTATGCAGAATCATGGCAAAGAAACTTAGACAAAAATATTTAGATGCCAATTAAAAATTGCTATAACTATGGCAAAGAGTGGCGCTGTGTCAAAGCGGAAGGAATCAGAAAAGTTTGCAACTACCGATTCCACTGTTAAAGATGCTTGTAACTCAACCGTACAATGTTTCTTTGATTTGCTTTGTGATTTTGTTCAAAACTAATTTTGTTAAAGAAAAAATCACATAAACCTTCAATTTCAGTACAAGAATTTGATTTTTTTTATAACTTATAAAGTGGACGATAACTACCTCAAGTGTCCGAAAACTGCCAACATACACCTTGTATTTTTGTTAGTGCATTCTTGCATCAAACACGTTAAGACTATTGTAAGCATATCGGCATTTTCACGTTCAACTGTCAAATAACCTAAGTGTACAAATTGATTGCGAATAAATCGCAAGTTAGTGCCATTAAATGCAAAAACATGTTAAATGGGCGATAACTACCCACTTTACTCTAATATGAAAACGGGTTGGAACAGTCCAACACAAATATAGATGGTAACCTAGCTGAAATATCTAAACATCATACAAAAATATTTAATTTGCCAAAAAGTGTACAAATTGATTGCGAATAAATCGCAAGTTAGTGACATTAAATGCAAAAACATGTTAAATGGGCGATAACTACCCACTTTACTCTATATGAAAACGGGTTGGAACAGTCCAACACAAATATAGATGGTAATCTAGCTGAAATATCTAAACATCATACCAAAATATTTAATTTGCCAAAAAGAAAATTAATATATAGATAAGTCCGGATTCACTTTGCATTTTTACATATAAATCTATAAATATCAAAAACAATATGTATGCATTAAATTACAAGTTAATTTATCGTTTTAACGCAAAACAGACTGATCTGACCTTATAATACCTACTATTAAACAATTCATCGATTTTACAGTCAACTCAGTACATAATTTTTCATATCGAAACTTACCTCTCGCCAATCTGATGCCACAAGATATTTTTGTTTTTAGCTGTTGTAAAATTAGACTACTTGCCAAACAGCCCATTGTAGTGGCGTTTGATTCCTCTTTCTCATTGTGGGACCAGATTTTGGCCCGGCTTGCAACTTTCGAACTGTCTGTCATATTTTTGTTGCAGACGATACCGGATGTTGACAATGTTGCATTTCAACTCAACGAAACGATAACGAAAGTAAAGAAATCGTTGATTGCGAGAGCTCGTAATGAGGTTATTTACAAGGGTCTTATTGACACTGTTCACGAGGATTGTAAGATCGGTCGTATGTGCCCGAGTTACGATATAGAAGCATTTACGATACTATAATTTTATTCAAACAATAAAATCCCAATCTACAAATTAACACCCTAAAAAAACTGCAACAATCATTTGATGACAAATTACAGTAAAAAATAAAACCAAACAGCTTTGCAATATATCATATATCAACGACATAGTTATTTAGAATTTTGCCATAAAATAATTTATATGCTTTGCTTTCGGTCGAAAAGGGTTTTAAAGAAATTGATACAATAAAAAGTGCATTTTGTCCCCTACCGGTTTCACTGGAGGGGACTTATGGTTTTCGCTCTGTGTGTCCGTCGGTCCGTCTGTCCGTCACACTTTTATGGATCCTGCGAAAACTTTGAAAGTTCGTCATATTTTTTCATAAAACTTGAAACATGGACAGATGGCAATATGGAGATTATGCACGTCATTTCATTTTGTTCCTACGTCAAGAATTCTGGTTGCTATGGCAACAAATAGACTAGAAATTCTGCTGAAAATGGTGTATCCTGCACACTCTTCTGGATCCTGCGATAACTTTAAAAGTTCTTCATATTTTTTCATGAAACTTCAAACATGAATAGATAGCAATATGGACATTATGCACGTCAATTCATTTTCTTCCTACGGCAAAAATTGTGGTTGCTATGGCAACAAATAAAAAAAAAAAAAATAATAATCTGACAATGGTGGAGCCGGTAGGTGACATATATTGCTTGGCAATGGTCTTGTTAATTCTTAATTACAAATGTATGTCTTTGAAGTACGTGAACATACTAATATACGTGTAAAATTGTACCCAATGATTGAATGAGTCATAACTACTTGCTTGTTATATGTCATTATGATATAAATAAATACTATGTGTTACCGTCATTTCATTTTGTGTTTTCTCCCTTTTTGTTTGGTCTGACAAATACTCATCCGGTCTGACAGAATTTGTCAATCCGTCAGACCGAATGAGAGAGGTATGGTGCTCAGGTTTCTGATAAAACTGAGGCCAGTCTTAAAATGAAGATTGGTTCTTTGTACAAAAGAGATAGAAAACTTGTGCGAGATAAAAAAATGCAGAGTTGAAAAGATTTAGAGCAGAAGATTGTGTCTTTTCCAAGAGCAATAACTTAACTGTTGAAGATGGTGCTAGCAGTGCTTATTCTGATACGGTCCAGTTATTAGACAGTAAAACAAAACATGTTGTAACTGAACACATACATTTGAAAAGGGTGATTAAAGAAATAGATAATGAAAATCGAATCTTATCTACACAAATTGATAGAAGCGAAAGAAAAGTTGAAATGTTGTTTGGTCTATTGAAAAATATACATAGAAAGTGTCATTATGTACTTGTGACAGGGAAAGAAAAATCAGGTTTAGAAAAGGAGTGTAGTGAATGGGAACAGACATTTGACGAGATGTCAGATCAGTTTAATATGACATTAGATGAGACATTGATTAGGAGGAGTTCAAAGACTGGTTAGGGTCTTTTGTCGTCCATGATTGTCAGGATACAGCTCCTCATGAGACGCCGAATCAGCAGGTCGTGCCGACACTGACGTCTGCGGAACAGCGGGAGACGGTTAACCCCTTGCCCCTGATAGCAACATCGGAACAGGTGGTGGTGTTTTCCCCTATGGTGGCAGCCCCCCAGGGGACGACCGCTGTGGACTAGGATCCAATAAGTGAGGCGATCAGACAATCTACAATACAGGTGTTGAATGCAATTAGAGAAGGACATACTTCCATACTGAGTGCCATCAATGAAAACCAAAGGGGCACAGTTAAATTGCTTAAGAAGATACGGGACGCTCTACAGAAAACTAACAAATACCCCCCCCCCCCCAAAAAAAAAAAGAAACAAAAAAAAAACAACAACGCTAACTGTGCCTGTTTATAGTTTGTTGTTTTACTACCGCACTATCTAATGTGGCAATGACATTTGTTTACTTTACTAGTGTTCATGTTCTAAAACTACATGTACTGTTTGTGTTTAACTTAAAATTTTACTTAAATGTGTATTGGCTATAGGAGTTTAGCCAAATTTTGTGGTGGTTATGATATGAACTGTTTTTTTCCCCACAAGTTTTACCTTTTCTGTAAATACTTGTCCTGGAATGATCATTCCAATAGTCAGTAAGTTTAAACAAACATAAAAAGTAATCATGTTTGTTACTTGCCACTTTAGTCAGAAATGGGTGACTCGTTCTTTCTTGTTTTAGTTGACTAGGAGACTGTCTGATCCGAGACGCACTTTCACCTCAATTATTTACAATACAAGTGCTTGTCCATACCTTTAAGAACGGCATTTAATGAATGAACATATATTTTTTATGTATATCCATATGTGTTTCACGATGATCTTTGAAATTATACTTAGTATTCGTTATTTATATGGCTATAGAATGCGTCTGATTCTATATCAATAAAGAATTTCTTAAGGAACTAGAAAGGTTATTGTTTTCATATGTATTGCTTAATTCCTATCGCATACATGGGTTGAATAAATTAATTTATATTTCGAGTAAAGTGAACACTATAATTGATAGGGCACAGTTGTTTTACTATAATAATTTTTCGATACTTAAGGCTACTATGCGCAACACATTTTAATTAAAATTTAATTTAACAATTTATCTTCTTAAATTCAAAGGATAGTGGATAAAATGCCGTTCAACTCAAAACACATGGTGAAGTTAGATATCAACTATTCTTTTTAAAACAATATTTAGCGTATTTGGTAATATTTCCTAAAATAAAGCTTAACAATTAAAAATCATTGTTTCTCATGGCAATTGCAGAAATTTCAACGCCATATGTGGTCTGGTTAAATAGATGTTTGTAAAAACAAAATGCTCGTTTTTATTATTGTTTTGCATATTTACGTCCATTTTAATTTCCCGCAACAATATCTATTCATACGACACATGAACACTAACACGGTACCATTTAAGTGTTCGTGCGTCTTATGAATATATATATATATTCGCGTTTAAAACATTATAATTTAGTTTTTTCTTGTCAATGTAAGAGTGTTATCCGTTTGAGTGCATTTATGAATGAGAGGTTCAGGCGAGGATTGGAAACCTCACAGCCCCAGTAATGGACCATGGAGAGTTTTCCTCACGCAAAGCAGTTTGATTGCACTTCATATGGTGTCTATGTAATTCATGTAGGGTGTGTTGAAACAAATCATGAACACCATCAACGTACTTGTGATGCTTCACATGTTTTAAAGAAAACTAGAGTAATGCTAAATTGTCAAAATAAATTTCCTTCAGTTTGTGGAGAATTACTTTTTCCTGGACAAGCAATGATGTGGAGGAAAAGAGAAATCAGATTGCATTGTCATTAACTGCTTTCAGCTGCGTACATGCATGATACACATGCTGGCGAATTCGACTGTTAGTAGCAGTAGCAGTAACGTCAAAACCAAAATGGACGCCGCGTTTGTTGTGCGTAGACGCCGATTAAGACGCTTTTCGCCCCGTGTTTTGTTGGACGACATCCCAGAGGATATGTTTATGTCGCGTGACATACCTATCAAAGAAGTGTTCTTGAAATACATAAGTAAACTTGATTCGCAATGATTAATTAGGTCAAAACCTACTGTATGTGTTATGTGATAACATTATATTGTTCAACAACAGTTAAACTACATGCGCTTTCCGCCGCTCTAATCATTTGTGCAATAAACGATCGATGTGGCTGTAAGCATCTATCTGCATTGAAAGAGATGGGAGTTCGGATATTGTTTATGTTCGGATAGGTGCTGAATGGAGCCTAGTCTTAAAAAATAATAATAATTTGCTCAAGGTTTTTGTTAATTTATGAACGCTGTAAATTTCGAAACAATCTATAAAATTGTCTTAGTCCTGTGATTCTTTAAAGGGATCTTTTCACGCTTTGGTAAATTGACAAAATTGAAAAAAGTTGTTTCAGATTCGCAAATTTTCGTTTTAGTTATGATATTTGTGAGGAAACAGTAATACTGAACATTTACCATGGTCTAATATAGCCATTATATGCATCTTTTGACGATTTTAAAACCTAAAAATTATAAAGCGTTGCAACGCGAAACGATTGAATAATTTGGAGAGTTCTGTTTTTGTCGTTAAATTTTGTGAAACTACGAAGATTGCTTATATAAGGTATAAAATACGTTAAGTATGTATACTCGGCGGAATAGCTCAGTAGGCTAAAGCGTTTTTACTTCAGGACTCTGGCAGGACTCCAGGGGTCACTGGTTCGAAACCTGCTCCGGGCAATGTTCTTTTCCTTTTTTTAATTTTATTATTGATTTTTTACTGGAGCTTTTACGATCCAATGTTTACATTTATCAATATAAAGAATTTAATGAATAAGTTAAAAAATGCCAAAATCTGTGAAAAGGCCCCTTTAATATAAATGATTCTGCTAAATGATTTAAAATGTGCCTTGTTTGGGGACTCTGTTATACAACCCACAACCACTTAACACATAATTGGGGATATAACAACTGAGTTAGCAGAATAACATGTTCTTAAACGCACACACGCTACTTTTTTTTTTCAAAGACTTAAATGTAATAATAGTATTTAATGTTTCATGTCCTACAGGTTCTCGTCAGTTTATGATTCTTGGCAAAAGGGAACATATACTCAGAGCTGGCTGATCTTCATGGGATCAGTAAATCATCCGTCTCACGAATTATACATGCGTTCGCACGTTAATTCAATCAACAAGTGTATTATAAACATTCAGTAAATGTCTTTATTTCTATTTTATAAATACTTTTTATTTATCATCAATTCATCCACCAAGATTTAAAACTCTTATTTCTAAATAAATCATATCTTACAATCTATTGTAGATATTTAGGGAAATAATAAACTTTAAACTCATGGGTCAAATTGTTCAGGGATAAAACAATTTAAGTTTATTTACTTTTCATTGTGTTTTTAATTCACCAATTTATTTAGTTTTGCTTTGATATGTCAAATGAAAATCAATAGATAACGAAAACTAAATCAAAGTTAACAAAATATATACTGTACACATGATTTATCAATTAATTTAAACACATGAAACATATCATATGTTTCCAGTCGATGTTCAAGTACAAACACGCGTGAAGAAGGGATTCTTCAGACTATGCGAACTGCCACAAGTTATGCGAGCAGTGGATGGAACTCTGATACCCATTATAGCCCCGAAGGAACACAATGAAGCGTTTGTACGTAAGAAAGGCTTCCACGCACTGAATATTCAGGGCATGGTAGATTCGGAATTAAGGTAATTCAACTGATTGACACTTTTTTCAATATGTTTCAGTAAATTATATGAATGAAGTAAGTAAGGAGTTAATTTGGTGTATACATCCTATTCTATACTTAATACCATAGCATTAATTATGTTTCACCATTAACCTTTATTTTTTTACCTGTTTTGTAGACTGAAGATGCTTTTGTATATAAGTATATTAACTGGTTTCAATAATTCCATCTAATTCACACAGATACAAAATTGAAACCAGCATTTTAGGAATCTATAAAGTAGCTTTAAAATTCAGTTTATATATCCTCGACTTGCGTAATTATAAAGTCTAATAGATAAAAAACGCTGTTAATTTAAAGTTTCATCAATCGGTTGTGAAACATGAAGGATGCTTAATATTCTATGTAAGAATGTATATAGAATGTATAACTATGACGAAGACCGTAAAGGTTGAATTACGTCAGCTCAACTCGATATTTATTCTCAGTATTAATGACGATTTGTTAAATACGTCATCGATTTAATTGTGCGTGAACAGTTAAGGGGCTCTGCTACGATCTTTACTGTTATATTTTAACTTTAGAATTTTATGTTGACTTCCTAACGTATGCTATCATTTATTTTTCATTTAGGATGTCTAAATATGATTCTTGTGCTATATGTACCAAACGAGTCTGTCCAAAAGAAAGGAGTACATTTAATTACAAATGTTTTACTCTTGATGAAGGTCTTCGACCGAAACCTTGAGTAAATTGATGTTGAGAAACGATGAAGTTGTTTCTACGTTTTCTATAAGTATTCAAAAGAAACGAGGAAATCGAAAATTCTTAATATCTCCCTTTATCTAATTTTACAATAATAGTTTAATTTGAACACTTGAGTATTCACTGTAAAATGAATAGATGAGTTTACGGAAAAATACAGTGAGCAAGAACAGTTGAAAACTAACATCAAGTACTGGAGCTTTATTGATCGTAACCCAACTTATTTTACCATTATTCTCAACCATCTTCGTTTCCAACAGCAAACATGCCACATCTCGTTGGATGTTCTCCCCAACACAAGGCGATAATTTGCCTGCAGCAGCCTAGAATCAAGATTTTATGGGTTGAATTCGCTCGTAAAAATGTGCGAGGGAAAAAGGTCGAATTTGAAATTGTAATCAGTGTCAGTGGATGTTGAAAATGAAATTGAGTTGAATTTAAAGGGCAGTTAATATTTCCTTGTGTTATTTTAAAGTTAATGTTGAAGAATATTTATAATATTATTAATGTATCTAAATAATTATAATTCATCTGTCACAGACGCCGACTTCTTAAAATGTTATTTGTCTTAATGGTCACTTGTGTTTATGTTCACATGTTAAGCATTTATTCATTATTATATTAATCTAGTAAACTGTTTTTGAAATTATTGCTTGCATACGGATAAAAATTCGTTGAAGAAATCAGTGAAAATGCTATAAATGAATTACCTTTTGATTAATTGGATAATTGTGAATGAATAATGAGTTTGAATGTGTGATTGTGTTTGATTATTAATTTCAAACAAAGAAATGTGTCCATTATTAGTTACATTGCATACAAAAAGCATTGCAGATCAGTCTTCACGGTAATATAGAACAGAACAGAAAGTTTATTCATATAACTTGAACATTTACAGTTCATCGTTACATATACAAAACTGACAATATATAAACAATAAGCACATGCATAGTAATGCGAAAGTGACCAAACTAGTACATAAAAAGGTGTTAAAAATGCACTAAGGCCATCGAATTACTCAACGTTTGCATTCAATGTATTAGTTCTCAATTTAAAAGCATTTTTACAATATATCGCCAGTTTCTTTAGGACTTTGGTTCTATTAATTGTTAACAAAAGAATAAATTTATGCTAGGTCGGTTATAATAATATTTGTCAATATACATTTTTCTTATATCTGTATTAAGAGGACATACAATTAGAAAATGGTATTCGTCTTCAATATCATTTGAGTTACATATATTACATTTGCGTTCGTTTTTAGAAATATTTGTATGTCTCCCAGATTCAATTTTTAACATGTGGGACGAAAGTCTTAATTTTGATATGTATTTTCTTAAATTAAAGTTTTGGATTATGTTAAGGTAATCAGATAGTTCAAATCGATTTTTGAATTCTTTGTATAAAGTTAATGAACTTTTAACGTTTAAATCATTTAGCCACAAACTTATGTAAATATCAATTAGTCTATTTTTAAATATAGGAATAAATACATTTGCATTTACTGATTCTGGGTACATCCAAACATCTACAAAACCAGTGTTTTGAAGTAAGTCTCGTACTTTGGTAATCCAATTGTTACATCGTATTATATTTTCAGCACCATTTCTCATATAACATAGTGTACTATATAATATACAATTAGTTTGTTTAACAGTATACAATTTTATTTATATTTATAAAATAAATATAGTTTAACCACTAGCCCGAATTATGATGCTTTATTGCAAACAGACAAAAAATCCAATAGCCAAACTATATAAATTATTAATTTCTAGTAGCCCGATTAACATTTAACCAGTCCCGGGCTGTCGGGCTTATAGTTATCGTGAAGACTGTTGCAGATAATATATTTATTACCGAATAAACTAAATATTATTATTTTTTTAAAGTAATGTAATATACTAGTCGTGATATTTTAATCAATATAAAATACATGTAATAATTGTAAACAAGAGGGCCAAGATGGCCCTAATTCGCTCACCTAATCATTACCAAACGTCAAACTTGACCTATATATTGTCCAGAAAAACATCCTGGTCAAGTTTCATCGATCATTATTGAACCAAAACTCTGGCGTATGGAGTGTTTTTGTTTTTGTAAGATTTGTAAAATTTAAACCAGGATTTGAGGAATCTATAAAGTAGCTTTAAAATTCAGTTTATATATCCTCGACTCGCGTAATTATAAAGTCTAGTAAAACAGCTGTAAATTTTAAGTTTCATAAATCGGTTGTTAAAAATGAATGATGTTTATTCTATATAAGAGTGTATATAGAATGTTTAATTCAAAGGTATGACGAAGACCGTAACTTTAGGTTGAATGACGTCACCTCAACTGGATATTTATTCTCAATAATGATGACGATTTGTTAAATACGTCATCGATTTAATTGTGCGTGAATAGTTCAGGGTCTTGCAGTATGCTACGATCTTAACTGTTGTATTTTAATTTTAGAATTTTATGTTGACTTCTTAACGTATGTTATCATTTATTTTTCATTTAGGATGTCGTAATATGATTCTTGTGCTTTATGCACCAAACAAGTCTGTCCAAAAGAAAGGAGTACATTTGATTACAAATGTTTTACTCCTGATGAAGGTCTTTGACCGAAACGTTGAGCAAATTGATATTGAAAAACATTGAAGCTGTTTCTCTGTTTTCTATTATTATTTTAAAGAAAGGAGGAAATTGAAAACAGACGGAAATAAACCACTTATTAATCCTTGCGAAAAATTATGATTAAGAAAGACGAAGTAACGGACTAAACTGAAATAAATCTAGTACTGATTAATGTTTATTGTATTTGTCACAGTTAGTCCTTGCATGTACCGACAGCAACACTAACTTGAAATACATCAGTACTGTGGAGACAGTTCTCAGACAGTTATGGTAGTTCCTTGACAACTCCCCGAAGAGAATGGCAGCATATCTAAAGAGACAGGCCAGACTTAAAGCTATCCACTTAGAAGATAAGGCTATGATAAAAATTTCTAAGAGTTTGAATAAGGCTGTAAACACAAATTGGTTGAGTTTCAAGGCTGCAATACATTCGGAATGTTTCTTAACATGATATTATGGACATTGTTCACTGTTGAATTGAGCTGAAAAGAATTAACAGGTCAAAAGAGTTAGTTAAAATGTGGTTACTGACCGATTATATGCAACTCATCTCGCTACCAGTTGTTTATACAAATATATTTTATATTCGATCAAATATATTTTATATTCGATATTTTACGTGACTCACCCAGTCCTCTAAAACGAAATAATCCGCAAAACAACATTGTGTCCTTGTGCCGTATGAACGACTCTGCACTAAAACTAAATTTTGGTTCACATCGTACATGAATGATCAGTCGTAAAACGAAAGTACGGTTGATATTCAAATGCATTATTTTTCTCTTTTCGGGATATTGTTTTATTATCTTGACTCTGCATTACCAAATATAAGTGTATATGAAGTGAAAACACCAAAAAATAAACAACGGTTGCGATAGACACCTATAAACTGTTAGATGCCCATAATACTACTTTAAAAATCCAATAATCGAACGATAACAACTTACTACTGTAGTGTTGAAAGGGAACCTCTTAATGTACATATTGAAATGTATGTCTGTTTTACAATGTTTAGGTTGTTGCAATTAGTTAATACAAAATTGGAATATTTATATGTTGTGACAATGTGTGTTGCCGTTTTGACGTGTCACGAATTCGTTCGGTTGGCCAATCAAAATATCGTTTACATTTTCAATACTCTCTGCTCTGGAGGTAGAATAGCCGAGGTCTACATCTAAAATGGCAACCAACATACAGGCCGACAAGAAATATGCCTTTTGTTTTACTTCATTAAAATCAAAATATTACCGCAGTTTGGAATCTGTTACTAGCGTGAATCAATATAGTTTCGTTTGTAATTAGTTAAAGTGATAGTATGGGTATTTTTCACTGTTAAATTAAGCTGAAAAGAATTAACAGGTCAAAAGAGTTAGTTAAAATGTGGTTAATGACCAATAATCTGTAACTCATCTTGCTACCAGTTGTTTATTAAAAATATATTTAATATTCCATATTTTACATGACTCGCCCAGTCCCCTAAGCCGAAACGATTCGTAAAACAAAATTGTGTCTTTGTGTCGTATGAACGAATCTGCACTAAAAATTAATATAGGTTTACATTGTACATGCATGATCAGTTGTCAAACGAAAGTACGGTTTATATTAAAAGTGTATTTTTTTCCGGGATATTGTTTTTGTATGTTGATGCTGCATTAACAAATATAAGTGTGTATGAAGTGAAAACACCAAAAATAAACAACGGTTGCGATAGACACCTATAAACTGTTAGATGCCCATAATATCACTTTAAGCGAGCTTCTTTCTAGCGCCGATCATGCGTGTATTTCCGGACTATGTGTGCATATAAATTGTACCGGAGTTTTGGCTACATTTGCTTAGATTCGTTATAATTATGTGCATTACTCATCGAATGTTATGTCAACTTGAATAAGGGATGGAGTGTCAGCCGAACACGAGGTGAGTGTATTTCCGAACATTCGTGTGTTTTTAAAAAAACGGTCAGTGTTTTTTATTTTTATACATTTTATTTCAATTGTATTATTTGTTACGATTAACACATGTTATTCAACAAAATAGGCATTCAAAAGGAAACGCAGCGGCCTCCTCACTCATGTCGGCAAATGTTACGTCGGTACAGTTGCGGTAGAAAAGTCGAGGGCAATTGTTACAAGCAATCCACGAGACAGGTACGTCATTATCGAAGAGGGCATCACATTTGCGTTCATCAATATCAAGTTCGTAGTCAGATGCGTCATTTGGTTCATATGCAATTTATGAATCAGAGCTGCTTGACAAAGTCCGTTTTCGTTTAGTTGCTATCTTAATCTTCCTGTTAACTTCTTTTTCCTTCAACCTCTGTTTTTTTTCACATACCTTATTCTTTTCTTCTCTCTCCTTTTGCTTCAAAGCCTTTTCCTTGTCTTTCTCTTGCTTTATTAGCTCTCTCTCTTCTTTTCTGTTTTTCCCTTTCAAGTTTTTCTTTTTGCTTTTGTCTTTCTATCATAATCTGTCTAAATTTGACACCAGTAACGGCTTTTTGGAGCGATTTCCGTTTCGCTTTAGCCTTAGATATACTCAAAGGAGCATGTGGTAACTGCATCATCTGACAGCTCAGAAGGTTCCGTCCGAAGTTCCACTGTTGCATGGACATTGGTTTGGACAGGAAGGGGTTTGATATATTGAAGAATCAGTTACACTTTTCTTCATAACAGAAGTTTCTTGGTAATTGGGCTTATCAATCGACGGTCCTTTTACTGCGTCACGGCGAAAAATCCGAGACGGCTCCAATTGGCAGTATGCAAAACAATGCTCTCGTCGAGTGGAAAGAGACCAACGTATTTGAACGCCTTGATAGCATGTTCAAATGTAGCCGACTTTTCCCATGCTCCATTAAAGACGCTTGCAAAGCGGTGTTTGGAATATTCTGAATTTGGTAGCTCCGAGTCTCTTTGCCCCATTTCTCTTTGAAAACACCAACTATTCTAAAGTCAACGGGTTGGATAATGTGCAAAGCATGTTCCAGGAGGTGGAAAAAAGTCAAATGTTTGGACCTTGAGTATTGTTAGATCTAACTTCTTAAGATAATGGAGGACCACGAAGGGAATTTTTTACTAACATGTTAAACAGTGTGGCCATATCACGTGGTTCGTGACGTCATTTTGGCTAGCACGCAAAGTAGAAAATTGTAAACATTGCCTCCGCTAAGAAACTTCAAATCCACGTAAGTATCTTATAATTTACTCTATTTTGACGAAATAAAGCGCAGGCTATGGGTAAAGTTGAGCACTATTCCCGGTTATATAAATATTTGACACCAGATACGTAGTTTGGTCTATCATTCGAGGCAAATTCCTAAGTTTTACGTTACAATGCACGCAAGCACGACAAGCACATTTTAAATCTTCCAAAATATCCGTTTTATATTCATTTTGCAGCGAACTATTATATGCGGACGTCAATAATTCCATATAAAATGTGTTTTGTCCGAAAACAGTATTTTAAAACACCATCTAATGACATTTCTAATGTACACCAACAATTTGGCATACACGACAAGCAACAAAATTCAAGGCAAGCACGACAAGTCGATATTCGGCTAAAACGACCAGTTATAAACTATGTTTCTGAAGCGATGTTATTGTCGAGTTAAAAAACAAAAATATAATTAGAATTTCAAAACATTTTCTTGATCCGGCACATAAAACACAACAAATACAATAGCTTCGATGCTGTCTTGCACAAGTGCTTAAAAAATGTGAAACTTTCACAAAAACAAGCCATGGAATCTGATAGAGAGACTATATGTCTGACAAAAAGTTCCAACTTAATCTGGCGACTGTCTGACACACCCTTCTGGAGTCAGGTTTCAATTAAATCTTTTGATTTCGATGAAAAGTCCATAATAAATCCACTATCGTTAATACGAACTGATTGATATAAAATTGCAAATTTGACGCAACATATCAACACATGTTTCTTTGATCGTTGTATACTTTAGTGAAAGATGATAACGTATATTTGCACTTGTATTTTTGGTAGGATTATATAAGTTACATTTGGTTAGTAGCATATTTTTGAACGTTTTTTTATAAAACAATACTCAATGCACAAATATAGATTCATAACAAGTGATATATCGATCGGAGTTGCAGTTAACTTGGCTTTCGATTGATCCTACTGTTGGTTATGTCCATGTTCTTTCCAACTGTTAAGGTTATTGCATGGATTAAACTGTACTGTTTAAAACGTTGATTTTAATTGCTTTAACATGTAGATTTAGTAATGCCCGTTGTCTTGTTATTAAATATGGTTATTAAAATTGGATGAAATATTTTAAACGGTAACACACATGACACATACATTACATCTATAATATTATAATACTCTAATAGTGACAGAACGGTGATTACAGAATATAAAAAAAATCATGTGCATTTGATTTAACATATTTTATATTTTCAGATATACAGCATGACGGCAGAAGCGCGACAAATATGTGCTATATGTGCCAGAGGATATAAGCACAGACGCAATTGGTATATCATGAAAGATCACACGTTGGGATGTTACCCTTTAACTTTTGCGGGACTGCATTTCCATCTAGACGACAATAACAGAGACACAGGCCATTGTCATATAGCGCTCTTGAGTGTTAGATATGTGAGCACAAGGCAAGTACTCGGGCGCATATGCGAGGACATCTGAAAACACAAAGTGAATACAAAACACATGTTTGCAGAGTGTGCAAAGCCCCCTTCAACAATATCAGCACACTTAAATGACTTTGTAGGTACTACGGACATAAACACAAATGACTTGAATAACGTGGTTTCATCTGTGATTTATTTGTGATTTACCCGTGATTTAAAAGTTGTGATAATAGCTTTATCATCAACTCTAAGTCATAATTAACATTTGAATCATATATGTTTATACCACTATGTTTACTTGTGGTGTTTCTTCGTGTTAATTGCATTTTATTTTATTGTTAGCGCTACAATTATATTATAGCAAAATCTGAGTTTTATTCGATAAAAAGTGTTATGTTCGGGTAGATATCACCTTGGTCTGCCACAAACAGCTTCAAACCTTTGCACATTCAGTATACGTTGAAATCTATAGGCAGTGAAAATACGAAAATGTCCCTTTTATTGACATTGGGCGTTAAGTGTTTAGCTTTATTTTACGAAATATTGTACGAAATATTCGTTGATTTTGAGTAGTAATGTTACTTTAACACAAAAGCAATCCAGGATAAAGTGTGGGCCGCCATTTAGCACAAGGCACCCTTGATATAAAATCTAACATGTTTATGTATGTATCAACCCACATTTTGTGAATATGCAACAATAAAACTGCAATTATAATCAAATTGTTGTTTATTTTTTCAAAAACATTCTTTTAGAACTGCATTTCATCTAACAATACAAATGGTGAAATCGATACATTTATGTTAAAATATTGCATTAATATAAACTCCAAATATTCAAAGCATGTCCTATCTTCAGGACCTTTTAACATTTCTGGGGTTTTCGTGTATCCGTGCAAGATTGACACCCCTTGCAAAGCATAGCCATTTACTTCTGGGTGTTTGTCATACTTTTTGTGCACAAGTTTTAAATATCTATAGAAGAATGGCGAGACTGTTAGGTCATCTTCGAGGATAACTGCGATTTCAGAGCTATTGACACTGGGTTGCCACGTGGACAACCACTGTCCGTAGATGACTATGTGATTCTCATAGACATCACTTGATACTTTCCATGAAGGAAACGGAAACCTACTGCGATCTCGTATGTTGCTTCGTCTATATTACCAGAATCGGACCTGTCTATCCAAACCTCCAGTTTAACATTATCACCGAAGTACTCCGCCTTGTTTAAGGCCTCAAGCAGTCTAAGCAGAGACTGGGCTCTGTTATAGACAAGAACTAGTATCCGACAGCATTTGTACTAGTTGATGGTTGGGGTTCATTACTTCCATCTGTAATTACACTTGACGCAGCAGCTTCACTGTTACCTGATTTCTTTTTCTCATTCCTATATCTTGCCTGTCTTATTTTGTTTTGCTCTCTTAACTTCATCTGTTTCTCGTCATCGAGTTCAGCCATTGGAACAAAATAGCCCCTCACTCTTCGTCTCTCGGATTTAAGCCACTTATCTCCAAGTTGTTCTTTTTTTCTCTCTTTGTGTTCACGCATTCTTTGCGCCTTTGACTTCGCCATCCTGTAAAAAATTCAAATTACTTTGACACTTATATAGTCTCCAGAGGTCCATCGGAATGCAGCCTTATAGACAATAGCAGGCCAAGTTTGATTAGATATGTACATAAGTGGAATGTAAAGTGCAACACTAACGCCCCTTCACGTGGGCTTTACCTGTACTCCGTTACATTATAACACTAATGAGAAAACTTAATGATCACAGATTTAAAAAAAAGAGATGTGATTATCATAAACACAATGGTCCCCTCTGCGCCGCTTTGAAGCCATATATTTGACGTCTGACCTTAAATGATGACCTTGACCTTTCACCACTCAAAATGTGCAGCTCCATCAGATACATATGCATGCCAAATATCAAGTTGCTATGTTCAATATTGCAAAAGTTATGACCAATTTTAACGTTTTCGGACAGACAGACTGACTAACTGACAGACAGACAGATAGACGGACGGACTGACGGACAAACAAAAAAACTATACACCACCCTTCGGGGGCATAACAATACAGTTTTTAATCGATTTCAAAAACCTTGTTTTTAAGGAATAATATACCGGACCGTGCATAGTAACGTACGGGACAGTTGACTAAAATGATCTTGAGGACATGTTACCGCTTCTGCAATAGTTGATAGTGCTTAAATTATGTTAGTAGTATCAGTTGTAATATTATTAATTTGGTTCATTTGTTATCAACACAATTATGTGAATATAGTTGAACTTTTATTAGTGACTATACAAGCGACATACCATTTAAAATATATACATTGATAAGAATCTGTTCATGTAATAAGAAGCGTTCATTTAACACATATTCAACACATGCTGTTTCTCTAAATATAATACAAGATATATAAATTTAATTTAAACATGCATGGATACCAAAAAAAAAAGCACCATAGAACACGGAAACATTTAATAACATACGGGACGATGTCGCGTAACATACAATGCTTACTTTCTAAATGCCATTGCATAACCTTTATAGCATGAAACATTTTTACAATTTCAAGTAATTAAAATATAATTTAGATTACATATAAAACATACAGAAATATCTTTAAACCGGCAACAATATAAGTACAAAGACTTACCTTAGATAGTGCTACAAATCGAAATATTGGAAAAATCCGTTTATTCAAAATTTTGGCGGTCATCAAATTTTGTAAACATCCGGTTGAACTAGGTGACTACTATTGAACTCAAAGACAGTTAAACACAGAAAATATTAAGAAGTGAAACTCCAGCTGCTGGAGCAGTATTGAATTCTCATTAAAAACAATTAGTTGGTCCTTTATTTAAAGCTAGTGACCGATTGCCCAAACAGTACAAAACTGCACAATACAAACCAACATAAACACAAAATATGATTAAAGCTGGGGTCACCGGCTTGGAACGGTCAATGCAAAGCATTGGGGGTTTAAACCGGTTATAGAGCGCTCAACCTCACGCTTGGCCCAGCAATATTCATAATACATTTAAGTGTGAAGAAAATGTAACGTCATAGCATTGTAACTCAAATCAAACAAGAATAAAAGGGAATTAAAACGCATTCAATTTAATTACAATTTAATTACTCAATGGTATTGAAGAAACCAGAGCAACAGAGTTACAACTTTTTGACGAACGATAAAATGAAACTACAAACAAGTGTCAACTACATTCCTTCTTTATAGAAAAAGATTTAAGAATATAGCGTCATTAAGTTAATATTTCAGATAATCATCGCGAAAATACAGGAAGAAGCAGCAATAATGGGTGTAAAAATTCCATAATACATTGCTTGGTTGTTTATGTGACTGCTAAAAATTAAATTAATAATAATTAAATAAAAAAAGAAACGTCTATCAGAGAGAAAAATAAATAAAATTGAACGTTATAAACCCAATGACCTATACATGTAGCTTACAACTGGAAAGTTGATCGTATAACGTCAAAAAATCCATGTACCCAGGAACAGAGAAAGAGTTATGACGTAATTGACAGGCGAAGAAACAATGACGTGAAAAAAAAATCCAGGGGCAGTACTGTAAAGTAATAATAAAACTATTAATGGGGGGGGGGGGGCTACTGCAAAATTGTACTACTAATAAAACAAGTTTAGTTGATTAAATATTAAGAATCAAATATATAAAAATAGCAATTCCATTAAAGCGACATTATTGGACTCAAACAGTATATAGGTGTTTTGACAACTGACGACAGAAATGATTTGATGTACGATTTGAGTCCAAATGTAGTTTTCATGCAGATTTGTTCATACGACACAAAGACACAATTGTGTTCAACAGTGAAAAATGCCTATAATATCACTAATGATTCCAAATTTTTAGAGAAGAAAGATATAGTGAATCGAAAACATCAAACACGTGTTTTTAAGTACATAAGCATCGTACACTTTTGATAAAAACAAGTTAATTAAATTGAAAAGTTTAATAAGAACATTTGGTTTAACATATTTTAATTTGCGGACACGCTTCAAAACATCCCCGTAAAATGATGGATGGGAGATTCCATTATTTAAATGCCATTTTAAAGAAACATTATATTTTGAAATTAAATCACCATACTTAAGAGTAAAATTTAGCAAATTATTTTTTTAGGTTATGATACAAAAAGCCTTGTTTTAGCAATTTTTTTGTTAATCTTAGAATACGATCATTAAAATCTTTAATACATGAACATGCTCTGGCATAACGTTCCAACTGCGAAATGTAAATACATAGGAAGGTCCTTTAGGGATGTTGCCATCTAGGAACGGAAAATTCACAATTTCAAAGTAAAAATCGTCCCGCTTGTCGTATAAACTATTTTTGATCAAATTATTATTAATTCAGAAAAGAAATACTCGTTTTAGCGCCTTTTTAATGTACGCGTTTTCGTATGTTATGACCTTACGTTATTATCGCAAACGTCCGATCGGGATTCTGATGCGGTTGAAACAAATAGAACATATTTAAGAAAAATAAGACAAGTTAAAGTGAAGACAATGTAATCGAGCGACATTTTAATGATTATGCTTTTGTTTCAAATATGCCTATTTGAAAGGTAAATGTTCGTTAGTTAATGTCCCGTTCGTTATTTTTATAAAATTACGTTTAATGTTCAATTTTTGAGCTGATTTTTTTCAAAATTGTTTTGAAGACGCATTAAAAGTTTTACAAATGCTTGATAACATATACATGCCGTAGCATATTTGTCAAGTAATTGTGTTCTCTACTGTTTATTTTCAAATAAGTACGCCATGTAAAGAAAGCGTCTCGTACGTTTACCGAAATCGGCGACACGCATTAAACGTAAAATCAGAAAAATGTTCAGTGATTGAACAAAATTTAGTGCTGCCATTTTAAAATATACGCGTCTAGCTTTGGATGAACATCTATATGTTTGAAAAATGTTTATTTTACATCCGGGTCACTTGTTTGATTATTCATCCCGCTTCCGACGACAGCGATTTTGATATCTCTATCCAGATTTTGAAACAAAGTGAAAACACCAAAAAAGTTCCTCAACTCGGAATTGATGTTGCAATTTTCGCAGGGGGGAATAGTTAAACACAAAATCGGTAAGATTTATGCATTTTATAACATTTTTTTTAATATGCATGTAAAAACTATGGCGACATAAGCTGTCAGGGTTGTCTGAGAATGAGTCTTAAGGACCGCGTTAATGCGGTGGACAATGGGCCGCGACCGGTTGAGCAAATAAAACAAAGGTGAACTTACCTGGTATGAAATGTAACTACATATCCAAATAGCATTTTTCGTCTATTATGAAATTTTACATAATTAGTAATTATCCAATCAACCTACTTAAAACAAGAGCTGTTTTAATTAAAAGCCCCAAAATGAACTAACTGAGAAGAAATCGCCGTTACGATAGCACATTAAGACAGCTGGGTTTAGTAATATTTTTGTCCTAGTTGCAACAGAAAGGACGCTTTTTCAGAACGTATATAAGATATATCTTCAGCCGATTCGCTTTAAAATTTCGTACCTTTTGGATCCTTTCCGTGTAAGTCGGCGCTTTGAAATCGTTTGTAGTTTCGGCCGACGAAACAAAAAGACGCCCACTGTTATTAGTGTTATTTCCACCCGTAGTCTGATTTCCGAAGTTTAGTTTCCATTGTTGTGGATCCTCAAATTGTGGCACCTTTTTCGGTGGCATTTCTTAAAACAATTACACCGATTCCAACAAATATTCTTTTTATTTTATGCTGTTTTTACCGTTTATTTACAGTGTTTACAAGTTTATCTGGAGAATTTCGCTAAAATAATGACGTCATTTCGTCACAAAAATGACGTCATATCACAGTAAAACAGTAACTGTAGTCATTAAGATGGAGCGTAATTAAGATAAAAAGTTCCACTTTAAAACAAGCACTTAGTGTTTTTATTCATCATTCAAATTAAAAGCCAAGGCTTGCCCCGTGGAAGAATTACATGATTTCTTATTTTCGCATGTTTTACATGAAATGCACGAGGTCTGTTAATTTGTTGGTTGAAAATATCAAAATTGTCAGAAAAATATAGTTCTATGCAACCCATGCTCCGTATCATAATGAAGCTTCTTATTGTTGAATACAAAATTAAGCTTTCCAATGACCCGGATTTTTGAGTGCGCCAAAGTAAAATTGCGGCATTTTCGGTCGATTTGCAAGTTTTTTGGTAAGAAGTTCTTGTTTTCTCCATTCGCAAAATGTTTTTCAGTTTCATAATTTATACACGTTTAGGAATATGCGTCCGTGGGACGCATATAAAGCAAATGTTTGCGTCCCCTGAGATTTCTATGCGTCCAGGGCGCATGACGCAGACCTAAAATTATCCCTGTATGGTGTTATGAACGTTTCTGTTTGAAATATGTTTATGTATATTGCTTGTAAGGCGATATTATACTATTTGTATATGTGTTATATTGATAAAATGTGTTACAATAACACAAAAGAGCCATGAAAAATTATACATTAAAGACGAATTTCATAAAATGCAGCAAAGACAAATAAGCGCCGCGAGCCGATTGTGACGAACATATTTTCCTACAATAACCGAAGCATTCGTCTTTTTATTAGGACCAGAGTTAGTGTTCGTGTGTCGTTTGAGTATAAATCGTTGCATGAATTTAAAATGAACCGTTAAACTAAGTTTAGGTTCACATCGTACATGCATGACATACATGCTGCGAATTCGACTGTACAGCCGTTTTCGATTTCAGAATTAAATATCTGGATTATTTCGCATTTTTCGACACATGTTGCTGTGGACTTTTATTTTATATTGAAATATATATACAGTCAATAAGTTTTTACACATTTTATATAAATTCATTAATATTTGAGAAAATCGTATAATCTCGCTTTAATAACATGAACCGTCTGAAGTGAAAGCAAAACAAAATGATGCAGTTTTGCTCAATAGCGTTTAGAAATCTAATAAACTTTGCTCTAAGCCTCTATCCAAATAGAAAGCCATGCTAGTTATGAAATGCGTTATAAAACTATTTGTTCTGTACATTTGTAGTTTGCAAGAATTAATTTATGATAGATAGTTAAATAAATACTAACATTGCTTAAACGAGCAACGAATAGTGCAGTGCGTTGTTATGAGAAAAATATGATTATAATAAGAGCTTTGACATTTAAAAATGATCGTTTCTTTGTCGTCATTTTATAATTATTGTTCATATATGACCTTTATTTTGTTAAAAAAAATCTGACAATGGTGGATCCGGTAGGGGACATATATTGCTTGGCAATATGGTTGTTTTTTTAAAAATGATTTTTCAAGTTACTAATTACCGTCCGTGCGATGTAGCTATTATGTAAGCAGTATATAAGTCAAACTGTAATTTAGATCTTGATTACTAATTGTGACTACAATTTTTAATAGTTAAATGACATAGATGTAAACAGTATTTGTTGGGAATACTTAGTTCGTAATAATATCGCTCATTCGCTAGTACTTAAATTCAAGACTAGTTAATATTCTATGCATACCGTATAGTGAAAGTTAGTAAAATTAATATTGCATTTACTGACATGCATATTTGAAACAAAAATAATGAAACAAGGTGGGGAAATACTTTGATCAAAGAAAAAGGCTGAGTCATTATCGATCGATTTTCTCTCCGCCAATACGTGTCTTGTATTCAACGACTTGATTTAACTAACCGCATGGTGTAGTGGTTAGAGTGCCTGCCGGTCACCCGCGACAATGCGAGTATAATATAATGATAATTCAGAATAGGTATGAATTAAACAAACAAGTTACATATACATTTTATGCATATCATGTACGTTCATCTAATAATTACAACACATGTAACAGGAAATGACAACACACAGTAATAAATATGTATAGACAACACATTTTTATGGTGAACAATTTCAGATACATGAGTGATTCTACAAAAATGGTCATAAAGTGAACAGCAAAACTCGGACTGGTCCCAACACAATTGTTATAACTGTGTGCATTTAGATTAACTATGAGATGTCTTTTGCACACTTCAAGTACCTGCAGTGATTTTAAATGAAAACTTTATGTCATTTTTTACCCAAAAAAAATTGCATATAGGCTACTTATGTCATTTCCGCAACATTCATTTAATAAATTCTGAATTGTAAAATAATAATATATTTTCAAATTTTCAGAAATAATATAGTTATATGTACAATTTTCTCGTTCATACATGAACGTTTCTTATGAAAAACATTATATGAAAGTAGATTGCAAAGAAGTTCTTTGTTTCGAAAAAGATACAATTTCGAGGTGATTATCTTCTGTTTGTGTCAAATGTGAAAAATAATTTTCACTGAAATGCATACGGTTTACTTAATTGTGAATAGCTTTGAACTCATGTTGCAGAATATTTACAGTTGCGATGTTTTCTATGCAAATACATTAAAAAATCTTGACAGTCGCAGAAATGACAAATAGTTTCGGAAATGACGAAACGTTGTGGTAATGACAAGTAAAAATTGTTCAAACTTATATATTTATTTTTATAACTCAAATGAATGACACTCGTTTGTTATACGTTTGTAGACTAGATAGTACATCTAGATACTCATAAAACAAGTTACAAACATGTACTTCGACATACACAAAACGTGATTTCATCCTTCTTGTAATATAGGGATCTTATCATTTCTATATCCATAAATCACATCATACGACCATTACTGCAGTTACAGCACGACGCAAAACAATATTGACAATAGTGCCTCGTTTTCATCTTGGCCGGTTTGTGAGCGCAACGTACTTTCATAATTGAAACGAGGCTGATTTGGAAACGAGGCACTTCTGTAAATATTGGGTTTTGTATTAATGCTGTAATTATAGTGATTGAATACACCCAGGTAAACGGAATGTAAATGTTTACGAAAATGTAGGAATAATTGTTTTACAAAATTGTATTCTCATAAATAATAAGTATATTCTACCTTAATTAAAAGTCGATTAAGATATAAACATTCCAACATTTCCGCATTTCACACCTTTCAATGGTAAATGATCGCACTGTTACTGATATAAGTCCGTTAATTTGACATGTACTGATGTATATGTTCGATTTCACAGTTCAAAAACCTTCCTCCAACGTAAAGCAGAACTTTCTATTCACACAAAACTCTCAAAGTTTGAACAGAACGTTGATTTCAAACAATTAACTGTAAACATCAATTTAATTGCGTCCGATTCAATTTAGCAGTGTATGGCACAATATAAACAGTTTAATTCATTCTAGGGCACTTTCAACCGCAGCCCAAATGTCGTCGTTTATTTTAAGGTGCCTCTTTGTTACATGTACTGGCTCTTCATCAAGAAGTGTTATGATTGACTTTCTATCGTACCACAGTACGTCATCTCTCATAGGCCAGACATACCTATTTGAAGTATTTAGCCAAACTCTACTCATGGTTTTGACTTCAACGTAATCCTCGTCATCGGATAAAATGATCTCTGGATAGGATAGCCCATCGTAAACGTAGAGGACCATGCAGTACTTTCCAACAAGTGACTCGTCAACAACATCAACCGACTTAAGAAGACTCTGAATATTGAAAATTTCACATAATTATGAAATTGAAATAAATGGCTTTAAGGTCTATAATATTATGCACGTTTACGAACGGATTGCACATTCCGTAAACTACGTATTGGGCAAAATGCAATATGGTTTATATAACATTGAAATAAGAAAGCAATATGCACATAAGACGGAGTCATATTAATTAAAGATCAAAACAGAATACGCATTTAGTTTTGGTAAATATTTAAAACCATCGGGTATACAAATTTAAACTCGCTACGCGACATAAAATTTTAGTATATACATATAACGTCCGCATGGATGTGACTTCTATGAAATCCGGTTAATTTTGACGAGACATAGATGTATCTATTTGTGTATAATAATTAATAAATCACATTACCTTTTCACTGGGTACATCTTTTGTAGAATTTTCAGAACATGGACCACCGACTGAGACCTCAGTATTCACAGCAATCTGAATGTACAAATGTAAATTAGTCCAGAATGATAAATGAATGAGATGTATTTATATTAAACGCTAAAGTGTGTTTGCGACCAGTGTTGTCGGCACTTGGCAGTATACAAATGAATGTAAAATGAAAAAAATATCTCCATTCTAATTAGTGTGCATAAATGCATATAATTCTACACCAATAGCGCTAAATAAATAAAATATGCGGAATGAAAGCTATTACGAACGGACAGTTTTGCCAATTAATTTATCCAGTATTACTACTAATAGTCCATAAATTTATTAGATTCGTATAGTCCATAAATTTATTAGATTAACCTCGTCAGCATGGTCAGTAAAGCATGTGTCCTCGGGATTATTGCACCTGCACTTAAGATCCACACAGCTAGAACAACCTGAGTATCATGGCACTAGTCTTCAGCTGTTAGTAGTTGTCACCTGAAAAAACACACAAGTTATTAACGTCATTATCCTGCAGTGTTTAACCCTTTGCATGCTGGGATAATTGTCATCTGTTTGCTTAATGTTGAGTTTTACCCGTTTGGGCATTTGGTATCAAAATTTTGAAGTAATACTGTCTGAATATCAATTACTGTAAGTGCATTGGTATCTAATCAAGAGCGTAGTTACTCTGCGTCTGGCATATAGCTCCACCTTGTTTGCAAAGGCTAAAATCAGTGGACTAAGGGTAAAAACGACAAACTACGTAACTCGTTATTAAAAAATAAAAGTAATTTAAATTATTGCAAATACCCGATGTATTTTCATAGTATTTTTAACTAGCTTTATCTTTTCGGGAATCTCCTTTTCTATTTCTTCCATCTTTTCCTCGTTGACTTAAAACAGCTTCAAGTGTTATTATGGGCATTTTTCACTGTTGAATTGAGCTGAAACAGGTCGAAAGAGTAAGTTAAAATGTGGTTACCAATTATCTGCGGCTTTCGTAATATCCCTTCCTCTAGTGCTGACCATAGTATCTGCTTGCCGTTTTAACACCGCCCCAATTCCGTCAGGTGCCCCCTTCCCTTGACCGCTCTCCCAGAAATTCCACGTGCCCTCTTGAAATCCATAGTCATATATTTTCTTTGAGAATAAATAGAAGTTTATATTCGAACGGTACTGAGTTGTCGGGCCATCACTTACAAAATGGATACGCTTCAATTGCTTCAAGGAGCGTACATAGTTGATGATGGGATCTAGATGTACCCATATGCCACTGGGTCCGTGCTTCAAACAATCCGAAACAGTTGCGAAGGGAACCGTTTTATCGTTGGTATAAGCAACACATGTATGTATTGATATTTGGCGCTTTGATGCACCGAAATGCATACTTTGGATTTCTGACGCATATTTGCAGTTGTAATTTTCTGAAAAATCAATGTGCACTAACACGTCGCCAGCTGACAGGGTTTCTTTCATCACTTTAAGCGATTTATATTGTGAATTAATGTTAAAAAAATGTCTACATAGTCGTTCTAGGTCAGTTTGGAGTTCAGTAACTAATGTTTCTATTGTCCCAGATTCTAAATCTTTAACTGTCATAGTATGTTGTGTTTGAACTACTTCTCCTTTTTCATTAAGTCTTTCACGTGCGACTTTCTTGGAGGTCCACAAGAACCATTCTACTATTTTGCCTGTAAAAACATCATTGATTGATTTTTTGTGTCCTTACAAGCGTTGCGCGTGCGATACATGCACTGTTCATTGTTGGTATCGCATGTCACACTTGCAAACAAAGAGTCTACATTGTTGGTGTTGATAACATTTTCTGAATATAGTCGGTTGATCTTTAACTTTGGGTTTTCATGCAATTTGCATAGACACGCCTCTCTATCGTTCTCGGTTGCCTAAATAACCCAGAAATGCTTCAGTTTACAAAACAAGCTGTAGCTAATTTTTGTATTAAATTCGGAGTAGATTTTCTTGTGCAAGACATTTCTCGAGTCATTTAAATTAAAAGTCTTATCTGCTTTTTCACTCGGTGGCGCGTGATTGTATATTTTTTTCCGCCTTGACCCTTGAGTTATCGTCCCGTTAAAAAAAAACTCACTACCGTCTCTTTCAACTTTAACTTTATTTTTCGGGTCTGAGTTTGCGTCTTTTGCTTGAAATCTCTCTTCCTTAACCTTATACCGGTCATCTTGGAAGCATACGAGTATAGACTATTTTTTCAGCATGATTTCCCGAAAAATCAGTGTCTTTATCATTCTACGTTCTTTTTGACTTAATGTGGCTCTGTATCTCTTTTTTATTCCATTGATTATCATTTTATATACGTTTGTGCGATATGTTACTTTTTTCTCTTTACCTTTACTGTCTCTATCTGCTGTCTTTAGCAGCTTGTAATACCTTCGTTTGAACTTATTTGTATTCCTTCTTTCTTTATCAAGATCTACTCTAAGTTTGAAGAGTTCTCTGTAACACTTTGCTCTATCTTTCCTTACTTTTTTTCTTCCCATTTTTTTCTTCCATTATTAGCTTGTTGCACTTCTGGTAAAGCATCGTCTGGTGAGTTCGGAGGGCTTAACGTGTTTTGTACAGCTTTTAATAGGGTTTGATCTTTAGTTCGTTTATTCCTTTGTTTACGCCTCCAATTATTTCTTTGTTTTCTATGCTATCTTTCCGTCATGTTCTCAACAGTTTTTATCACACCCTTTTCTTTTTTCTTTCTATAGCGATCTCGTTCTTTTTGTTTGTATTCTTCGTGTTTTGCGATATCTTCACGTTGCCGCTTGCGCCATATGGCGCTTCTCTCACCGCTTGTAAGTGCCATAATTCTACGTGAATGAAGTTATATGCCCATCTAAGACTAAAGAGGAAAAATCACTGTATTAGATTGACATTTTGTCTATCTTTATATTCACTAGAACTGAACTGTAGGTAATTAAGCCGGAAAGTGTCGTCTCTGATTAGCCTGTGCGGACTTCACGGACTAATCTGGGACGACACTTTACGCACATGCATTAAGCCCAGTTTTCTCAGAACACGACTCATATAATTGAGCCGTTCCACGACAAAACCTGCATTAGTTACATCAGTGATGACGTTCGGAAAATCACACTTTTTATGACGTCGTCACATGCGAGTTTACGCAGTGCATTAACGCGGAGTTTAAATTATATTTGTGATTTACGGAATGGTTTTAAGTGTTAGTTCTGTTCTGTGGATGAACGAATATGAAACTGAAAAACACTTAAAACATGATTTTTTTGTCATTAATGCAGGTTTTGTCACGGAACGCCTCAATTTGTTTTATTCTTTTTAATGCACAAAAAATGCGCGCATCTATCTTTGAAACTTCCAAATTGCGATTTTAGTAACATTAACTTAATAATGAATGTTAGAATAAGCAATTGAAGTACTCTTAGTATACAGATAAAAACTATTTTCAAGATTGCATGTTTAATGTCATCTCCGAAACGTTTTTGTCATTACCGCAACATCTTATTCGTTTCGGTAATGACCGTTTCGGAAATGACATTTTTCGAAAAAAAACATTTCTATAAGCGTCTGTCGCTTATAATCATGCTATAATTAAACATTGATAGTAAAGAGGTAACTTACGTTGATAGTAATATACATATAAAACGGTCAAAAATGCATTGAACGGGATATGAGTGGTCGTTCGGTAATGACGTGTAAAAAGCATACGCATGAAAATGTGCAACTTACCATCGATAGACCCGCCATCTTCCATAGCGTCCTGTACAGATACCGCTTTCAAAATGTTCGCGCCAATGAATTCTCGAGTGACGTCATTTTCGCGGGGTTACAACTATATTTACTTCTTTAATTATTGTTGCCAACACACATTCTTTTCGGTAATGACAAAAAACTGGATGACAAAAGAAGCTGTTGGATTTTTTATGTTTTGTGTATTTCATTGGTAAGATAACGTGCTTAGTTTTTTATTTTAAACTTTCAAGCACATTTTAAAGCCTTAAAGTTGTTTGAAATATAATGATTCATACTTGTCATTGATAGTATTATGAGCTACCCCAGCCAAGTGACAAGGGATTTTTCACCACCTTTAGGGTTTGGGATAATATTTATATAAAAAAAAACAGTGATATTTTACACCAATTCATACTTGTAGTATTTTTAAGGTATAGTTTCTGTAACAGAATACATGTTTGTTTGAAGGTAAAATATGAAAATTGCGATATTATGTGATTTTATGTGCGGGTGACAGCCTCTGGCCATTTTTTTTGTAGAATCACCCACATGTTGTTTTTTATTTCATTGTGTTAACTATACATAATTTTAAGAAAAAAATAAGTCGGTGGGTCATTAATGGCGTCATTTCAAAATTGTAATCTTTGGATAAAACATTGACATTGTTTTGCGAAATAGTAAGCTTTGATGAAATAATTAAGAAACACAGTCTACATAATACAATTGACAGTTTATAGGTGTCTATCGCAACCGTTGTTTATTTTTGGTGTTTTCACTTCATATACACTTATATGTGTTAATGCAGCATCAACATACTAAAACAATATCCCGGAAAGAGAAAAATAATGAATTTGAATATCAACCGTATTTTCGTTTGTTTTACGGATCATTTCGGCTTAGAGGACTTGGTGAGTCATGTAAAATATCGAATATAATAAACAACTGAAAGCAAGATGAGTAATATCACTTTAATCCCGATCATTCGATCCGGGGGGCATAAAAATCAAATAAGATACAGGGTAATATACTTTATTCTGTGAAACGCATTAGGCCAGAGTTTTTTAATTAAAAGATTTTCGGATTTTTTTCCAAAACATGTCCAGTAGGAGGACGGAAAAAAAAAAAAAAAAGATGGTGACCAAAAATGCACTATGCTAAAAATGTTATAGTATGAAGTTCTTTGTATATTTCATGACCAAAATAATAAATGTCAATGAAATTTATTATGTTCTAAACATTCTCATACAAATCTTTAGCAATAAAAACATTTATTAAAGGACCTGCATTTCATTCATACGAATATAATTATAGTTGCATAATTTTCTTTTATCCGAAACAGTTTCTGTTACAAATGAAAATGCACAAACACGCAAATATGTCTTTTGCAAGTAATTCCTTTTAAGACAAAATGAACATCTGAATTAAAAAAAACTCTGGCAAAGTCAATCTTCAAATTAAAAAAATCTTAATCTGTCGTCCAATCCCCCATGTCACTGCCTAGGCACTTTAATATTCCTCTATTAAATCAACATCTTTTATATGTAATTCAAAAATGAAACACGCCAAGTGTTGCTCGAGTATTAAAAGAAAATACAAACCAAAATCTATTAGTTACAAAATTAACAAGATAAAGCTTGTGATGGTTTAATATTTAAAATTGTAAAACACAAAGCTGTACAAGTTTCCCACTACAATCTTATAGCAAAGAGGAATTATGTAGAGATAGAATAACACATTTTTAATACATTGCACCTTGAAAAAAGTGGCTACAGTATGTCCTTCAATGTTACATTTTGATGAAAAACAGATCTTTTAAAAGTCACTATAAAAGTCACATATACCACCTTGCCAAGACTATCAAAACAGATTTGTATTTTATCAATTATAAAGCAATTAACCCTTTGCATGCTTGGAAATTTGTGGTCTGCTAAAATGGCGTCTGCTGAATTGCTACAATTTATTAGCATTTTCTTTGATTTTTTTCAAAGAATACTATTAGAATAGCAAACAGTTTTGATCCTGATAAGACGCCACGTTCTGTGGCGTCTCATCTGGATCCAAAACTGTTTGCAAAGGCCTTCAAAATTCGGTTCTCACACTGAAAGGGTTAATATAAAAAATAAATAAAATCATTATTTTTGGTCAGCCTGCTAATTGCAATGACAGGTTTGCCAAATAATGAATATATTGCATATATTAAATTGTAAAATTTCTTAAATAATTTACAAATGGTTTACCTGGCGGATGGAAGGTAGCAGTAATTCCTCCTCATAGCCATTAGGACATCAAATGCATTTTCTTTTAAAATACTACGATCCTGTGGCGTTTGGTACTTTAAAATAGCATGTATGCATTTCAATTCGCTCTCGACCAAAACATTCACTGGCATAGATGGGTCACACTTAACCTTATCTGTGTCAATCATTGTCTTAGACGCTTCAAGTGAAGCGATTTCGTCGTGTTCATTAACATGTTTGCGCACAACATCGCCAATTGATTGGTCACTAGTGGCTTTGATAAATTGTTTTGTTGTTTTAGCATCCTGGTAAATAATAAGTCCAAACCAGTATAAATTCATCGGGGTCTCGCCACCATTTTGAATGTTTTCAGTAAAAATGATCGATGTTACAGAAGCGCTTATGATACATTTACACGCGATATCGGTAAACGCTTTAAATAAATTACTTCTCTAAAACCCGACACGCGTTTTGTGTCTAAAACCCGGCTTTTGGCACCCGAAAAAAAAATCCGAGATTGAAATTATATAATTTTTTTTTTTTGGTTTCGTCAAAAATAAGAGTCGGCGGGTCCGAAAATCTATTTATTAAAAAACTCTGGCCTTACAAGCAAACATTTTTATTTTTAGTTACCTGGCACTTAATGATATCAAAACAATTGTATTTAATGCAATAAGGCATGGATCATCTCAATGAACTTTCATAAATTGAATAAAATCAATGGCTTAATAGTTAATACATAAATATTAATACAGCGATTTTTCTTCCCCAATTAGGAAACGACAACAGCATACAATCGATACAGACATTGTGTGACAGCTGTTTCGACAGATGCCGGAAGCGTAAACCTCTTACATTATGCACTTTGTTATATTAATTAATCATCATCTACACGTAATATTAAGATTTTTCTTATCAACACATTTGTCCGCTAATAACCTTCCGCCATTTTGCGAGCACTTTTCAACGACATATTCTAAATATAGTAATATTTTTGGTTTGACCAATCAAGTTATAGAATTATTTTTTAAACAAAATCGGATTTATTTTTCCGAAGTATTTAAGGATAAATCTTACTTTAGTGGTTACCTATGGTACCTTATTAGTTAGAAAGTTAAGGAAATGCTTGCCTTAGGTAAATTTAAGAAATAATTGGTGTACGTAATAGTTTGTTGTCGAATAACCCACGGCCGGAAGTTTAGATGCGTAGGGATTAAATCACGAGTGCGAAGCACGAGTGATTTGAAACCACGCATCTAAACTTCCGGTCGTGGGTTATTCGACAACAAATTAGAACGTACACGAATTATTCCGATTCTAACACGATTTTTACTAAAGATTTATAGAATGTATCTTATTTTTCTTGCATACTATTTTATGTAAAGCTCCGCCCATAAAAATAGCTTTCGGCTGTTCTGTCGATCAGATCTCCGCCCTCAATAACAGCCAAACTGGATGGAAAAAAAACATTTCATTTCTCACGTTTGGTTAAATAAGAACAACAGCAACTTGCGTAAACTAACATGTTTTCATTGTACACTTTAAATTAACGCAAGAGTGTTACATCTACAAGAAAACAACACGGTATATGTGACAATAAATTGGAATAAACTGACGATACTGTACAGAACAAATTACAAATGGTGTTTATTCACCGTCTCATCTTCATCCGTTATTTGTGTTTTAGTGTTTGTAAACAGGAAGTGTTTTTCGTTTTTGGATGTATTTATGGATGTTTATATTTATTGTGCTGGAATTAATGGGACCTGAGAAGATGGACCACTGCTTGGATTGAGAAAAAGTGTTCAACAGGTTGAGATTAGGTGCAGTTGATGGTGTTAATTGGTCAGATTCAGTCCAGGCATGGCTGTTACTGTCAGAAGATGCACTGCAAGTCGAAATTTCCAGTGGTGAAGAGAGAGCTGGCTCACACGATGCTCCCTTATAAGCGATGGCGTTGCTGATGGTTCGTTTCTCCTCATCCTGGGGTTTGACATATGATGTGAGGCTTTGGACATTTCTGTGTCCTGTCACTGACATGATGGCTGCATTTGAGAAACCCTGGTCATGAAGATGTGTCGAGACAAACGCTCGGATGCAATGGTTAGTGTACCTTTTGCTCAGGTTGGCTTTAACAGAGAGATTTGGCATGAAACTGTTAATTGTGTTTATACCGAGTGGCGCTTTTTCAAACCAAAACTCCTGTGTGTCTCCTAAGAACACTCTAGCTGGCCGCTGAAAGAGCCTGTCACACTCTGGGTTTAATTTTGAAAGATATTTCTCAAATGATTTTAGAGGACAAAATTCATTTGATGTTTCGTACATTCTTGCGTCTTTCATTTTTTCTTTGTTGTCAAGACCATGGTGTGTTTTGTCCGCTTCATTGTATGTCATGGCAACATACCTTTTTCCATTTACGTCGGTTTTAATTGTAAAAGCCGATTTGGTCAGAGTGTGCAGCCCTTCACGTCCACGACGTCCAAACTGCGAAATAATCTCGTACATGACTTTATCTTGTAGAGATTGTGGTTTGTTTAAGGAAAATACTTCACACTGGTATAATTTGTTGTGATCTGCAAAATTAATGGGTTCTTTGTGTTTACTAACATCCTTCATCTCGTTTCAGACCCTTTATGATGCCACCCAAGACCTGGTTAGATGACATAAAAACCCTGTTTTTCATCAATGAGATTGGACGAGAAAAGGGCTCACTGGTCAGGTACCTGTTGATTCCTGCCCGTATTGATACCAAAGCAGACTTCGAGTATTCAGCGCCCCTCTTACTTTGAAGAGATGCATAGAACTGTTCAAGAATTTCATTTAGCTCCCTGTCAGTCAAAGTCTCAAAGTCAACTGTTTTTCTTTGGTTCTCTAGCATCCATTCATAAAAAAGAATAATGTATTTAAATTCATTCATTGTTCTCTGTTTGTTAAGTTTTATGTAAAAAGCATCTGAAAAGGGCTCACTGGTCAGGTACCTTATGCCAGGATGGATTTTAAACCATGAAACAAAATACTAATATTTGATTTGATCACCTGTTTGAATAAAGACTTATTTCAGTTAGATCTAATTGTAATCCATAAACATTAAGTTGTTCATTTAAAGTGAGTATGCACGAATATTGTCAAATATTTATGAATATATATAAAATATGTAAAAATACATATATTTAAAAATAAATAAAAATAAAAGTTCAGAAGACGATGTGTCGAAAAATGCAAAATAAGCCACTTATTTAATTCTGAAATCGAAAATGTCTGAACAGTCGAATTCGCCAGCATGTATATTATTAATATTGTTACGATGTGAATCTAAATTTAGTTTAACCAGGGGGTGGATCGTACGCAAGTAACTGGCGTGGCGTAAGTGAGAAAAATAGTAACTGGTGTTCAAAATGGCGGTTAATGGGTGAATTGTGAACGAGTTCGTCGGAGTTTTTGAAAGGTTTGTACATTTACGATACTTATTCGACATTATACTTAGGCGCAGGATGATCTACTGATATTCATTTAACCTCGGTATAAATCCTATTGATGAATTATCAATATTACAAAAGTTATTGAAGACTTTATGCACAAGATTCTCATTGTTTACGATTGACACGGTTCATTGTATATGCATGTTTATGTCATATATAAGGGTTTCTCAGCAGTTTTTATGGAAAAATGGACTCAAAAACCATTATAGTTTACCTTTTATGACCACCAGGATGCTTCCAACAGGCAATCGCAATATATGCATCAAAATTCGAAAATTAAACCCCATTTCAATAACTGGTGAGCACAGTACCCCCACTTTCAGTAACTGGTGTTTCTTAAAAAAACAACACTTGGTATATGTACATAACACAAGGCTTGAATTCGTGAACGTTTTCGTCTGAATTATAGACTCAGACTTAAAAAAAGAATCGAACTATTATTTTTTTCTACAATTCGTGTCATACAAAAATCAAAAATCACATTTACTATAAAGAGATTTACACAAAGACCACTTTTCATTCATGATTAAAGCATGATTTAAAATTGCTAATTAATTGATTGAAAATCTCAGTCTGAGTCTATATTTTAGCCTTTCAACATTTTTTAATACGGGCCTTTGTGCAGTTACAATCCCATTCCGCACAACTTAGCTTTCTGTTTCAGAAACCATGAGTTTGACATAAGGGCTCCGCACAAAGGAAAGAAGAAAACGATAAGCAACCTCGGTGGAATTCCGAAAAGCGTTCAGTCGATTCGGGAACACTTCAACGTTAATGAATCAAAAATACTACCTTCTTTAAGACATGGCATTCCATCTAATGATTTAAAAGAACTCTAAATAAAACAAATAATGCTCCTTTTATAATAGCTGATTTAAAGTGACTTTGACATTAAAAAGGGATTCGTACTTACAATGTTTGTTTTAATCATAACCAAATGATTTTGTTTAAGCAAAGAATAAGTAATGCAACGGATATGTGGGAACAATATTTGTCTCCCGGAAATCATGCAAAAGCTTTGTCAGATAATGTGCATAATAGACAAATAACAAGATTCAACGAGGCCGTGTTTTCTTATTTAAAGTGTTCGCGGAATTTTGATCAGAATGAGATTAATAGTAACTAATATTTGTGTGACACGGTAAAAGTTGTTTTACCCGTTTTGTGGCTTAACTCCGCGTGACAAGTACAGCGAACTACAATGTATAAATATTAACGTTTTGTCCTGAATAAATTGCATTGCTAGTAAAACTGTTCACGTTTGCGTTTTACATGAATGCTCGAATCTGTATCATATAATACGCATGATCTGTTCCATACAAATAAGACATACTAGAATGTACTTTATTTATTATTACGTTTATTAACATTTAAATAATGATTCAAAATAAATTCAAATAAATGTTAATTGACTAGAAACACGGGAGCCGCGTTCTGAGAAAACTCGACATAATACTTGTGCGTAAAGTGTCGTCACAGATTAGCCTATGCAGTCCGCACAAGTTGATCAGGGACGACACTTTCCGCTTTTATGACATTTTTCTTTTAAATAAAGTCTCTTCTTAGGAAAATTCAATTTAGGCGGAAAGTGTCGTTCCTGATTAGCAGTGCGGACTGCACAGGCTAATCTGGGACACTTTACGCACATGCATTATGCCCAGTTTTCTCAGAACACGACTCACGGTATTACCACACACTGTGTTACTATTTACGAATGTAATAATAATGAAACATAAAATCACATTACTATTTGTAATGACAATCACAGCGGTTCGGAATGGGGGGATATTTATCACAATAAAATGTGAACACACTCAGACTACATGCCAACTTTAAACGACTAGAAAAGTATATGACGTTATTAATGTATGGTTTATGTCACTTATACGAAACTTAACTAGTACCAAAACCCATACTATATAAAATCTTTCCATGAATTCCAACACAAAATATTTTTAAATATATTAACACTGAACATGCCGAAATCCGAACACAATGTATACATATTTTTTGATTATCTATGTGTCCTTGTGAAAAATTTACAAAATCGCATATTATTGGAATGTACATATTGGGAAATAAGAACAAAAACAACTAAGTGTATACAAAAACAAACACTCAGTTCCAGAATGTCTACTCGTAATATAGAACATACAGCTTGAAAACAAAAAACTTTTAAAAAATCAACTGTGATAACTTAATTATTAAAATCTATTTATAAAAGAACGGATGCAAGCCTATAAGTTTCAAAACATTCGAGAAAAATAACTTCAAAAAGACTGTCAGTGTTGATTTCCTGATTACTAACATTAAAACGACGATAAAGCTCAAATTAAAGGAAATATTGTGATTTTTGGTTTGAATAGGAATTTTATTAATTAAGCAAAAAAATGGCACTCAACTTAAAAACAAGCAATTCAAACAATGAAAAAATAAACAGGGAAACAGTGGCAAACGTTGTAGTTTTACAAGAAAGGGTGTTAGATTTACTCTTGATTAATTTCCACACAACATTGCTTAATATGATTTTTCATGCAATGCTTCCATTTAAACATTTTTCCACAGACGTGGCAAGAAAATTTGGGAGCATCGAGCTTATTCATGTGCTGTTTCAACAGCCTCATTGTTTTAAATGTTTTGGTGCATGTTGCACAGGCATGCTTTCCTTTTCCATCGTCCGGAGGGCTGCATTTGTGTATTCGAAGAATTGATGGGGTTTTGTATGACTCCGAACATACTTCACGGGTGTATTTTTCATCCGAATGTCAACTCAAATGTTGTTGAAGTGCGTATCCTGACTGACATGGCTTCGCACACACTGTCCATAAATAATTCGATGCTTTGCCTCGGTGAATGTCATTTTCATGTTTGTTAAGCCAATACGTCGTTGTGAACTCCTTCCCACACTGACTACAGACTTTTGGACCATTGGTGTGGACCATCGGTGTGGGAACGGGTGTGACGCTGCAGACATTTTTTACACTTGAATGTTTTTCCGCATTCTGGAAAATCGCACTCGTGTGTGGAATCACTATGAATCTGCATGCGCCGCTTTAAAGAGTATATTCATGATAATGCAACACCGCACACTTCCAATTGAATTTGATCTCCGTTGGACGATTCCATCTGTAGTAACACATAAAATAAATATTATTATGTTTTCTTTTTTCTGTGTACTCTGACTTTTGAATAAACACCAGTTACTGAAAGTGGGGGTACTGTGCTCACCAGTTATTGAAATGGGGTTTAATTTTCTAATTTTGATGCATATATTGTGATTGCCTTTTGTTTTTAAAGCATCCTGGTGCTTATACAAGGTAAACTATAATGGTTATTGAGTCCACCTTTCCATGAAAACTGCTGAGATTATCCTTATATATGGTTTCAAAATGCACATAAAATTAACCGTGTTAATCGTAAACAATGAGGCATTTGCGTATAAAGTCTTCAATAACTTGTTTAATATTAATAATGCATCTACAGGATTTATACCGAGGTTAAATGAATATCAGTAGATCATCTTGCGCGTAAGGACAATGTCGAATCAATATGGTAAATGTACAAACCTTTCAAAAATTCCGACGAAAACATTCACAATTCACCCATTAACCGCCATTTTGAACACCAGTTTACTATTTTTCTCACTTACGCCACGCCAGTTACTTGCGTACGATCCACCCCCTGTTTAACGGATCATTTAAATTTCCTGCAAACGATACCTATTCATACGACAAACTTACACTAAACTCTGATCCTAATAAAAGACGAATGCTTCGGTTATTGTAGGAAAATATGTACGCAATATCTTCATCACAATCGGCTCGGGGCGATAATTGGTCTTTGCTGCATTTTATGAAATTCGTCAAATGTATAATTTTTCTTGCCTATTTTGTCTTATTGCAACATATTTTTATGAATATATTATAATTTTACCCATATAAAAATCATGCATACTCACTTTAAACCTCAATCCGCTTAGAATGGGATAGAATTGAAAATTGCTACATGAATAAATGATGAAATAATGTTTGTTAAAGCCAAATAAATAATCATTTTTAACAAGACAAACACATTTAAATAGTTATTACTGGTATAAAATAGTTCAAAGCCATTTCACAGTTCATATCTCAATCATCTACATGTTTTTAATTGTTTTATAACCAATTTTAGATTTATTGAGACAAAATATGCATGCAATTGCCTGAATGTTTTCACAACATTATTGATGCAAATGTGTTAAATAAATTCAGCTTCAATCCACTATTATTAAGCATCTAACATGTGCAGAAAAATATGCCATTTTGTTTACTGTATGCAGCAACATAAATACATGTACTTTATTTTTTACAAAATTCATTAGAATGGTGTGATTGATTGTTTGATGAAAAGAATACTGGTTCTAGCATAAATGTTAAGAGAACAATATTTGCCTCTATTTGTGCTTTAACAAGATTCGTCAAACAGCAAAATTTATAGTAAAAGACACACTTACCTCGATTCCAATTTAAACCCGGTTTTTATAATAATACAATGACAAAGATTTGTAATTCCCATTTTCTGTTATTCCATCTGATTATCTATTTTGACTTTAGATCACATTTTTTTAAGTAACATTACTACTCCAAATCAACGAAAATTTAGTACACTATTTCATAAAATAAGCTTAACAATTAACAAAATCATTGTTCCTCGTGGAAATTGCCGAAATTTCAACGCCAGGTGTGGTCTGGTAAAATATATATTTGTAGATACAACATGTCCGTTTTTATTATTGCTTTGCATGGTACCATTTTAGTGTTCTTGGATCGTATGAAAGTTACCAGTAATTGTCTGGTCCTAACCCCTTGTATACCAAGTATTTACGCTTAGCTCAGGCAATATATAACAACAATTGACTGTCTGTAAAACTTGTAATTGCAAAAATAATAAAGAAATTTAAAAAAGTAAACAAAATCATAATATCATGGTATACCTTTACCGAAAAAATCAAAGAAAGGACATAAAACATATAAAATCAACACATAACAAAAAGTACACAATATAATGAATACAAATTGAATACAAATAACAATCACAATAATCAACGTCACAAACAAAACAACATATATAAAATCAGCCGGAGAACAAGTAAAAAAGAGTAAACAAAAGCATAATATCATGGTATACCTTTCCCAAAATGAAAGTACTGACAGTACTGGTGTGACGATGCCTTTGAAGAGGATGATATAAAAGCATCTATTTAAGTTTATCTACATCACCACAATTGTGTTTGTGGGGTACGAAAATTTTGGACAGGAGAAAAAATGGGTACGAAAATTTTGGGTACAAAATTATTATGCCAAAAAAAAATAAAGTACGTAAAAAAAGATTTGGTTACGAAAAAAAATTGGGTAGGAAAAAAATGGGTACGAAAAAAAGTTTGTTACGAGCAAAATTTGGGTATGAACAAAATGGGTACGAAAAAAATGGGGGTACGGGGGAAGTAGTACCCGTGGGGAACTTGATCCTTTCAGCGAAACTGGGGAGGCGGGGTTAAATTTCTCTGATCAAATATAACAAGAAATATCTTTAAAAAGGTATTCGACGTGTATTTTCTGTGCCACTTATCTTAAAAAAGTGTCTGTTACAGTAAAAACGTTTGTGGGTTAAACATTACGTTTCAGCATATAAATTCAAAACTTGACATGCTCTTTAATTAC